>NC_072732.1:180503140-180771569 GCF_026930045.1 Uloborus diversus | reverse complement strand
TTCAAATATTTTATTCTGTGAAAAAATTGCAACTAGTTTTCAATTTTTTTTCTTTTAACTTGATTTTCCCAATTCTTTGGATATTTTCATGCTTGAAATGTAGGAAAAAATATATATGTGTATAGTGCTGTATTTGGAAAACAATGTTTGAAGGAACTCGCCAAAAGAAAAGGTGGTGTGAAAGCATTTACTTTATTTTTACAGCAAAAAAGCAAAACTACTGCACTGTTTATGTATATATGCACAGCTACGAGGGCTATTCAGAAAGTTAAGGAACATTTTGAAATTGATTTGACCGATTCAGGCACTTATCATAGTAGTGTCACTACTTTGATACTTTGAAAGCTTGTGAACAAGCTTTGAAATTTTTTTTGTTGTAAAGTTCTGTCGCCAGCGATCTCAGCCTCAGTAATGCACATCTAAAGCTCCTTGTCACCTCAAAGTGCTGTGTTGCTAGCCAGTTTTTCATTCTTGGAAACGACTATAAGGCAAATGAGGGAAAAAATCTCTCGTTTGCAATCTTCCTTCATCCTAAACATTAGTTCGGCCATTTTTAAACTGAATGCACCATTTCCGAACAGAATTTTCATTATGTTGTTTCCATACACTCCATACATTTGTCGATACATTTCTGTAAGTGTTTGGTTTGTTGCCAACAAAAACTGAATCATAGACTGCTCCTCACAACTCTCTGGTTTTTCAATTGCAGTGCATATTTTAAATTTGAATATTGAATAAACAAGCAGTGCAGAGATGTTTCGTTCTGATGGCTGGATGCCAAGCCCGCAAACACCAAACTATACGTGATCCTCACGCTCCCTGGTTCCGTGAGATCAAAACGTTATTTACTTTCTGAATAGCCCTCGTATTATAAAAATATATGAAAGTTCTATGTTATAAATTCCAGTATTCTAAATTTTGTAATGAGCATTCCAAATATTTTCTGTAATATTTGAAAATAAAATTAAATGGTTTTTTTTATGAAAATGTTAAATTTTGTTTTTTGTTGTTTAAAATTTTTTTTTAAATCATTTATTTTTATTCAACAACTAAAATACTAGAAGTTTTAAATTAGGGTGGGGGATGGGATTCAGACTAACTAAATAGATCAAAAATTTGTCTTGTAGCTCAAAAATTTAATAAATTTTTGAGCCTAATTTATGGGGAGAAGGAAATTTTCATGCAATGAAAATTAAGATTAAAAGTTAACCTATTTGAAAATTCTAAAAATTTGCTTGTTTTTTGTTTGAGAACTAAACAATAAATACCAGGCCCTTAAGCAGTAACCAGCGTTAACGGACTGTAATCTGAATATGTTAAATTCAAATATGTAATACTCCATGGGAAGAAAAATGATGCTATTGCTCTCCGAGGAACATGCAAGTTAACCTACTTCCATGAAATATTATTTATGTACCTAAAACTGTACTTTATAAAGTAAAGTTTTATATTTTCAACATAAATGAAACAATCTCCAACAGGATCGAGAGAGAGTCTCCAACAACTCCCCTCTCTTCCCAGAGTCAAAATGTTGTTTCTAGCTTGTCCAGTTGATGTAGCAGCTTTCGACTTTTGAAACTACATCTGTGGATCATGTTAGAAATACTCTTTCACACTTTATTTTGGCATAAATGAAGTACTATCCCATTCTTAGACTCTTCCTAAAACTTCTTTTATTTATAAATCATATTCTTGATGATGCTTTGGCTATAGATGTTTTTAAAAGAAGTTGTGCCTTTACCCTTATAGGGATACCTTCCATCACAAATATGGAAAGTCTACAAAATATATTTGCCAGATGTAGAAAAGTCTCTAAAATAGTCTCTTTTTTTTAAAAAATTGCAACTATGTCAAATGATGTAATGACACTTTGATAAATAGACATATCCAGGCTGCATGGTTCCTAAATGGGTTCAACCAAAGCAGAGTGCTAGACCTATACTTGGGACAGTTTTACCAAGAATGTTACCAAAATAACCCTTTGAAAAAAAAAAAAATAAATAAATAAAAAAATCCATACCTTTTAAACGAAAAAGAAATAGGTATTGATAGAGTGAGATTGAATAGGCTTGACCTACCCTCATCGAGTTTCCAAAAATTGTTACCATAGATGAAGAGTAAAAGTTGCAAATAAAGCGAAAAAGGAAGAATTTCTACTTCTTTCATGAAAGGGTAGCTAATCAGGGTTGCCAATGGGCTTAAAGGCGCCTAAAAATAAGTAATTTACCCTCAGAGTTTCCGAAAATTGTTCAGGGGTCTGTCCTAGATTTTTCAAAAGGTCCGTTTTTTCTAAAAAATTGAATAATTTAGCGAAAAATCAAGTAATTTTGTGAAAAATCAAATAATTATGCAAAAAAAAAAAAAAAGGTTTGTAAAGACAAAATTACAAAATTTTGAGATGGCAAAACTGCATTATTGAAACTTTTAGTTGAGTGTTTTCCTTTTTTCTGTTGTTTTAGAATTGCATTTAGAATTTCATCCTTGCAGGTTTCCCCAAGTATTTGAGGTGGGGGGGGGGGGGAGTAGCACTGCTGTCTGGGAGGTGGGCACCCTTCAAGTATCAATATCTGTAATACCATTCTACATTATGTTAAATTATACTAAATTATACTAGAAATGCTGCATGTATTGTATTTAAAAGAATTGAAATGAAAAAAAAAAAAAAAACAGGCAGGGGTCTACATTTAACTTTTAGACCCAAGACCCTCTTAAAGAGCATAGAATTTTGTTTAAAATTTTCGAAATTTTAATGAAAATAAAAAGATTTTATTTGTTCCAAGTCTTAACAAAGTGCACTAAACATCAAAATATCCGATTCCCATTGCAGATGCGAAGAGATTGCAATCCTTAAAGTAAAGGCGTCAAAAGTACAAAAACGGCTTGTAAAACAAATATTTTTGGTAAAATTTAAAATTGCACTTCATAGGCCTAT
Organism: Uloborus diversus; assembly: GCF_026930045.1. NCBI lineage: Eukaryota > Metazoa > Arthropoda > Arachnida > Araneae > Uloboridae > Uloborus > Uloborus diversus. The sequence continues at coordinate 180,768,637 of NC_072732.1, read as the reverse complement.
GATAAACATATCATCAATATTTATCGACACAGTGGAAGTGAAAATAATATTTCGCTTAAAAGACTTGAAATAAGCGCTGTAACAGAAATAAAGAGACTTGTCTTTCATTTACATCCTAATAAAGCGAAGTTAGCTTGAAAAAATAAAAAATATGATTCTCATATCAGATGTAAACAGATTGCATTTTGCAAAATGAAGGCATCAAAAGTATTAACGGTAAATAAAGTTTATTAAAGTTAATCATCCTTGTTAGCATCAAAAACTCAAACCCACATAATTTCCTTCCACTAAATAACATTCTAACATCAACATCTCACTGTAAAAACAAAACACAGATATTGCCAAACTGGTAAAATGATGAGAATTATTTTCTAATGAAGCCACTATAAAGGTTTAACACCAGATGCTAAGTGGAGATAATTTTAAAACTGGTAAGCGGTCATTTTCTCCCCACGCCTACTATCAGGGATAGAAGTGACATTTGCCAAAAAAATATAGGAAAATATAGGAATTTTCTGAAAAAAATATAGGAATTCGATGGAAAATATAGGAATTTTCTGCAAACAATATAGGAATTTTTCGAAATAATATAGGAATATTTTGAAAAAAAAAAAAGGAAATACAGGAATTTCGATAACAAAGCTCGCCAGTATGACATTTTTTTTCAAAATGCAATACTACTATTCGATTAAAAACATGTAATTACACTACCTGACATAAGTGCAATACATACGCATAAATAAGTCTAAAAATACACACAAAATCAATTTTACAAACAGTAAAAGAGCGTAAAACTGTAATTTGTACTAAACATATTAAGGCATACTTCTTTAAAAATAAAAAAAAATAGACGAAACTTTTTGTAGATGAACACAAATCTTTCTTAAAATAGTTGTGTCACTAATCTAATTTTTAATGAAAGATTTTGCATGATCCGATACTGCGATGGGCAAGCTGTGCAGTAGAATGAAATTCGTAAAGTTCTGTTCTAATTTATGTTATCACTTGACAATGCAGTAAAAGCCAAACTTAAAGTTTTATAAGTTGTTGAAACATGTGCTATGCTGAAATCAAAGTCACATGTCACAGTAATATCAGGGGTCAATCCAGGTTTCATTTTTTAAGTCCCAGTTATGCGAAAAAGCAAAATATTTTTTGTGAATTTTCTTTATTTTTGTGAAAAAGAAATTATTGTGAATTTCCTTTTCTTTTCTAGAAAAAAGTGTTCATGTAAAAATTTAAATGTATGCAAATTAAAAATTTAAATGTATACTGTGTTTTTTTTTTTCAGAAAAATCTCTGATATGATACTTTTTGACCATTTTTCCCCCCTGAAAATCCTGACTTTTCAGTACCAAATTCGATCATAGTTGAAATCCACGATTTCCCATGACTTTGAAGGACACCCAGTAAAATATATATTTGATTTAGAAATATTTGGTCATTAAAGCAAAATAATCCAGACCTAAAAAACTTGGTGGCCACCACTGTCCCAAAGTTTTAAAGTACAAAAAGTGAGGGGGGGGGGTTTAGTTTTTACTACTTTCATAAAAAAATTAATAAATAGAACCTTGCACTTGTTTACAAAAACATGCATTTTGGAAAATTTAAGTTAAAATAGGTTTTTAAATTACTTCAAAATAAATAAATGAGAAGTCGTTAGGAAACTGCATTTTAGTAATCAAAACCGTTTCTTTAAGTTCATACCAAAGCCTCCATATCAATGAGGATCGAATGCAATTGTGCAGATAAAATTTCACTTTTCTAGAAACTAATGCAGGGCTCCCAACACATTTTAGTTTTAGAAAAGGGTAAAAGAGGACCAATTTCAATCAAAAAGAGGACTAAAGAGGACCAGTTAGGATTAAAAAGAGGATCTTGAGAGGACCATTCATTTAAACACAAGGAAGCATCAAAAGGCAAATTAGCTGCCTGCTGCTAAATCCCTGAAAATAATTTGTTAATTAACCATAATACTGATTTTTAATGATACAATTCCTTTATCACCTTCTGCACAACTGATCTTTTTATCCATTGAATAATATTATTTACACAAACATTTGGATGGGAGGGGGGGAGGCACTTAGCGCAGCACTTAAGGCAGCCTCCATAGAACTAAATGGGCGTAATGATACATTTTGAATTGAACCAGGGATGCTGGTAGTCTCACTGAAGGATAGATGAAGCTGTGCTTCATCTTTCTATAGTTTGAAATTATTTTTGTGTTTTTCTGTATTGTAATGCTTCTTTAATAGCATTTATATCCCTTCTCCACCGATATGAATCCATCACACACCAAACAGATCTACTGTATTGAAAGTTTCCCTAAAAATGTCTGAAATTCTCAATCACAAAGAGAAGCAGATCACATGAGGCATAGTTTTGTAATTTTCATATTCAAAGTATATTTTCAAGAATCATAAAGCTTACATTAAAAAAAAATAATCCATGATTGCAGGGCCATGAGTGCTTTGAACTTTTATGGGGGGGGGGGACAAATTCCCCCCTTTAGCAGGCATCATGCCGCCTGCCTTGTCTAGTGGTCAGAAGTCTGACTGCAATAGGAAGGTCCGGGTTCGAATCCCGGCTCGGGCATGGACGTACTTTCTCTCTCCTGTCCTTGTCCCCTATAAACGGGTCCTTATGGCATGTGTGTACTGTAGAAGTCGGACTTCACACCAAATTACTCTACAGTTGGAAAAGTGAAGCAGTGCACCTCAAATTGCCAGCCTACTTGGCACACGACAACAACAGCAGCAGGCATCATGACAATGAAATGATGTACAAATTCAACTTCATATAATTACATAATTAAACTTTGTTTCATATACAGACGCTACTTTAAAATGTTATGTGCTCAATTGTTTAAATTTAATACCCCTCCCCCTCCCACACAAAAAAACAGTAATAACCGAAAATAAGCTAATGATAATCAAAATTATGTTTGGAAAACTAAATAAGCTTGAATTAAACAACACTAAAAATATTAATTTTTTAGTTATTTAAGTAAAAATTTAATCGAGTTAATCTGACATAGCATGTCAAAATAACTTCTAATTGCCATAAATATAAAAATATTTATAAGATGCAAAACGATTGAAAGCTCAGAGAAGCAAATTTTCACGAACCAAGTTCAATGTTGGCATGCTTCCCATAAAATAAATTTATTTATTTTCTACTAAATTAAACCTAAAACATGCTAATCTAAGTTGGAATATGGGAAAATAACATTCGATTGGGCAAAATATTTTAATATTTACATGATTCAAAAAGATTGAAATTTCAAACATTAAAAGCAATTTTCCGCGAAGTCCGAGTAAGTTCAATGTTACCATGGTTTCCAAAATAATTCCTACGTTAATTATTGAAATTAAATGAAAAATAAGCTAATCTAAAGTAGTATATGTCAAAATAACTTCCAATTGTCAAAAACATCTAAATGTTTACAAGATGCAAAAGGATTGAAATTATTTTCCGCGGAGTCCAAATAAGCTCAATGTTGTTATTGTTTTCAAAATATTTCCTTCGTTAATTATTGAAATTAAACGAAAAATAAGCTAAACTAAGGTAGCATATGTCAAAATAACTTCCAATTGTGGAAAACATCAAAATATTTACAAGATGCAAAAGGATTGAAATTTCCAACGCGAGAAGCATTTTTCCGCGAAATCCGAGTAAGTTCAATGTTGCCATGGCTTCCAAAATAATTCCTTCATTAATTATTGAAATTAAACGAAAAATAAGCTAATCTATAAAAACATATGTCAAAATAACTTCCAATTGTCAAAACATCAAAATGTTCACAGATGCAAAAGGATTGAAATTTCAAACGCGAGATGCAATTTTCCGCGAAGTCCGAATAAGCTCAATGTTATTGTTATGGTTTCCAAAATATTTCCTTGGTTAACTATTGAAATTAAACGAAAAATAAGCCAATCTATAGAAACATACGTCAAAATAACTTCAAATTGCCAAAAACATCAAAATGTTCACAAGATGCAAAAGGATTGAAATTTCAAACGCGAGATGCAATTTTCTGCGAAGTCCGAATAAGCTCAATGTTATTGTTATGGTTTCCAAAATATTTCCTTCGTTAATTATTAAAATCAAACGAAAAATAAGCTAAACTAAAGTAGCATATACTAAAAAAACTTCTAATTGTGGAAAACATCAACATATTTACAAGATGCAAAAGGATTGAAATTTCAAAAGCGAGAAGCATTTTTCCGCGTCCGAGCCGAGTAAGTTCAATGTTGCCATGGTTTCCAAAATAATTCCTTCATTAATTATTGAAATTAAACGAAAAATAAGCTAAGCTAAGGTAAGCACATGTCAAAATCACTTTGGATTGTAAAAAGAATCAAAATATCAACAAGATGCAAAAGGATTGAAACCTCAAACACGAAAGCAATTTTTCGCGATAAATCATATCGAATATATATGTTCAGAAAATTGCACTAATGAAATTTTTTAAAAGAATTACAAGCACAATCCAAACAATAAATAAATTCAAGCAATAAAGAAACTTTTTATACTTTTTCAAGGTTTTCAAACACTAGAAAATGTGTGTGTGTGACCTCCCCCCCCCCCCCCCCCCAAGAACTTTTCAAGGTTTTTCATGGGCGTACGAACTTTGTTTAACACGCGCTGCGGCGGCGTGCTTGGGAGAACAGTAACTTTTGACGAAATGAAAAACTTTTAAAATCTGATATTTAAGTAAAAACAATATAAAAGCGAACTAATCAGACCATAATGTTAAAAGTCTGAAGCGGACTTTACCATAAAACACGGACTTTGGCGGGAAAAGCGAACCATTTGGGAGCCCTGCACAGTAGGAAAGATAAAATGGCGGCTGCACGTGGATCGCGGAAAAGGCGGTAGCCAAAAGTCGAGGGGAAAAGTAAAAAAAAAAAGGAATCGGAAACTGAAAATATAGGAAAATATAGGAATTATAGGAACTTTTTCAGAAATATAGGAAAATATAGGAATATAGGAACGCTGCGATGCCTGCTACTATCCTTTTGCAATTCTAAGTTAATTTTGCTGACATATATTATTTTTATTATTGTTGTTTAAATCATGAGTAGGGGAGGGGGTGCTTACACTGCTTTTCAGAGAAGTTGATTCAACATCGCTGCAAAACAGCTATGATAAAACAAACATGCAAAATTATTTGAAACAAAACTGTATTTCAGATGTTAATTTTCTTTTAAAGAAACGAACATGCATTACAGTGAAGCACTGTTTATACGTTTTTGAAGGGACTGTATGAAAAAGTGTATGAAAGAAAAAACGTATAATAGGTATACGTTAATGTGTATTGGAATCTGCAGAGACCAATTTAAAAAACGTATAAAAGTGAAACATAAACGATGCTCCACTGTATATTCATTTGGAAATAGTAGTTATTTATCGCTTGCAGGAGCATGACAAGAGTCGGTTTTTTTTTTGCAAAGTAAACAGATTCTGTAAAAATTGATCTCTAATTTAACTTCAGAAAAGCTTCCAAAAACTATTGGATTATACTCCGAAATATGCATTATTTTGACTTCTGAATTGCTCTTTCAAATACAGTGTCCGTTTCGGTTGATTGTATTTTTGTGAAAGGTCCGTTAACGGGCCCAAATTTCCTCTGGCCCTGTTATCATAAATGAAGAGTAAAAGATGGGAATGAAACGCTTAAGAAAGGTTTCCTACCTTTTTCCGGTTCTTAAGCAAGGTTGCCAGTGGATAAAAAGTGCCCAAAAATGAGTAATTTACCCTCATTGAGTTTCCAAAAATTGTTATCTCTACATAGTATAAAATGAAGTCTCCAAAAAGCATCTATTTGAAGGCACTACCGAGAACTACCCGGTCGATTTCGCTGAAATTTTCACAGTATCTTTCTTTTAGCATCGGAAAGGTTTGTGGACTGGTTCAAAAAAAAATTCGATGAGTTCTTTTTTTATTCCAATTTAGGCCCAACTTTTACATAAATTCCCGATTATAGGGAAGTAAAATTATTTGCACATAGTATTACATATTGTTGGAAAGGGAAGAATTTTCCACGTTCTACGCAATTTGTTCCGATGCTCTAACTTAATAACGGCGGATGTTATTTGCGTTTTTAGCTCGATTTTTTTAAGTCTTAGCTGAAATTTAGGCACTTCTTTCTTCATTAAATACATCAATAAAAAGTGAAGAAATTATCCCAGTTTTCTTTTTGACACCATTGGAAAAGCGACATTTTTTATTCCAGATCTAAGCTTCTATCTCAAAAGGAAAAAAGTTACAAGCCTTTTTATATCAAGTTCAAAAAATCTCATTTCCAATCAAATTGTTAATTATTTTCTTTCGCATTTTAATTCCTTAAACTTATTTTATTTTGTGTTTCTATGGTTACGTTTTCAAATTTTATTTTCTCGATTTAATTTCTTTAAGTCGTCATTGTTTGGAAAGGAAACTTTGCATGATGTTTTGTTTTTTTTTTTATTTTTAATTTTTATTTAAGCCTGATTCTTGAATATAGGTCACTTGACACAATTTTTATTAATTTTAAGGTAGACCAGGCAAAGCAGCTAGTCATAAATAAAGAGTAAAAACGCTTTAGTATGGTTGTGGTAATTTTATGAGGAAGAAATTTTGTGGATGAAGTACTACTAGATAATTATAAAGATAGTTCAGCAGCAAAAGCTGGGTACTAAGTATTTGTGAAACTTGTAAAGAAAACAAGTATTATTTAGCTCTAAGTGGAAGTTGATGATAGAAATAAAAAAGTTACTGCTAAATTTGCAAGAAAAAATAGAAATAGTGACTTTTTATTTTCCTGATTCAGATGTTAATTATTATCGAGAATGAAGTGATGATCGAAATTCTCCCTCAGTCAACTTCAGACAGATGCTGCCATTTAGTATTTCTAATTTCTTTCAACTTGTAATGTTGGCTAATTTACCAAAACTGATATTAATCAAATGTATTATGTACGTTTATTCAAAACTGCTTTACATGTGAATAAAATATGTACTTTATGCTTTCAATACATTTCAAATGCAATTTCTTTGTTTTATAATTTTCCATCACAGAGATTAAAATGTCAGTAGATATCTCAAAACTGGATGCATTTACGTGTTTAGCACACATATAGCTAATAAACTAAAATACTTTTGCAGATAATTAAAATTTCAAATGTTTATTTAATTTTTTTACATGAATACATAAGGTAAAAATTAAAAGTCATCATTCTCACAACATGATTTACATTGACATCACATTACAAATATTTGTACAAGAAAAAAAAATCTAGACATTCAGCGAATTCTACTTCTCATTATGTCACTTCGATGCGAAGTTATCTCTGAGGAAACCTTTTTCTTCTTAGGATCATAAGCAAAACAGTTCCATAATCGTAATGTTTCATCTGCCCCAGCAGATACTACTGTTGCTCCATCTGGGCTCATGGCAAGATTTAGAACTCTTGATTTATGACCTTCAAAGACAAATGAAAAAAAAATCAATATAAAAATCACCAATAGAAAAAAACAGGCTAAACTTTTGTAACTGTTTCAGGCATGCAAAATGTTTTATAATACAGTATAACTTCGATTCAACAATTCCTTCAATTTAATGATACATTTCACTGGTCTGGATTCGACTGACTTGAATGTCTATGCTCCTCGATTTAATGACGTCCTTGATTCAAAGATTACTTTTCCCAGTCCCTTGATAATCGTCAAAACAGGGTTATATTGGGTAACAAAAAAGTTTAAAAGTATCTTGGTTTAAAATCAGATTTGAGTAAAAAAAAACATCTTTTTATAAGAAATTTATATGAATTTCACTTAAATATGAAACATCTTTCATTTGAAAAATATAAAATGATGTAAATACAAGGGCATTTCAAAAAGCAAGGTAACAAGAGCTCTGACAGATGTGCAGATTTTCTGTATGAGTAAAAACTATGCTAAAAATAATGAAAATGATCAGAGCCTTTAAACGGTAGCAGTGGATGGAGCTGGATGTTCACCTACAGGCAGAGGCGGCATTTCAGCATTTCGTTTGGGGGGTCCAGTTTCTTGAACATGAATTTCCTCAGTACGGTATAAAATACATATTGGTTAACAAGAACTGATAATTAGATGATTTTAATGTTAAGAATAATTAGGTTTGTAAAGAACAATTAAAATTTCTTTGACCGAAGCTTTAAATTTATTTTGTTATAAGTTATCTCACAAAATATCTCGGTAATAGTTTTTATTTTTTAGTAAAGTTTTAATCTGCTATTTTTGGAGTCAGGAAGAACAAAAAATTTTGTAACTATAGTTAATCAATATCCAATGACTTAATTTATTGCCAGTATAGCTAAAGAGGAAGGTCTTGCTTTGCATCATTGCGCTTCGAAGGCAATTCTCTAACCTCCTGAGACACGAAAGTCAAAATTGGTTGACGTTCAGTTCTACAACTTTCTGGTTGTGTGCATAGTTTTTTTACACCAATGAAGAGGCTCCATTATTGTAGCCTTGAAATAGCTATATGCTGTATTTTCGTGTAAATTTGTACTTTATTTACGTCGGTTTTACAATTTAATCACGAAAGTCATCTTTCAAATGACTGACCTGATTGAAACAGTCAAAAAACAATGGAAGCAAGAAAGTTATGTCAAAAAAAGCACATTTCCTTTAGATTCCTCTTTTTAAAATAACCAAGAAAGCTTTTTAAATAGGTTAGTATTTATTTTGTGTCATTAAAAAGTATAGTCACAATTCACAAAACAATTCCTCTTCCCTCATGCTATTACTTATAAGTGTAATATTTTCTTTTTCGCTTTCTATAACCGACCAACATAATATTGAAGTTAAGACCAATAATAAATATATCTCATTAAATCCTGTCTCAATTTCTTGAGAAACTGAATTGATCAGTTTATTCAAAATATTGATTTAATATTTTGACTAAAACTTCATCTGGGGGGTTTTGTCACCTCTTCCACATTGGCATTCATTAAAAACTGTTACGAAAAGTTCTGTCACAAAGTTCCACACCCGGTTCAAGTATGCATTAATGCGAAAATTACTAAGAGTTTCAATTGTCAATCCAAGAATTAAGATTAGCGAATTAAAATTTTTATGATAGAGTGTAGCATTTATCAAAAAAACGCTCCGCAGTATAAATATAGTAAACAAAAAATTCAGACAAAGGCATACATATTAAAATGACATCAAAATTTTTATCAATGAAAGGTCGCTTTCCAGTAATTCTTCCAGGGGGCTTTTATAACTCTTGAAGACCATCTTGTGTCACTCAGAGATTGTCAAGTAAAGAGCCTCAAGATACATTTGTTGATGTGAAAGTATTTTTTGATGTGAGATGTTTTTCAAAAATAGCATATCTTTACAAAAAGTTTCCATGAAAGCATATGATACACCGAGTTGCTAAAATGTGTTTCTAGTACATGGCATCAATGAACACTTACTAGCTGAACATTAAGTTATAATATGAGCATAAAAATTTATGTAAAATGACATGGAATTTACGCGTAAAAGTTGCGCAGTCTCTATACTGTACGGGTATCTCATACAAGATGCACCATCATAACATAGATTACTCAATTTTGAAATATTTAACCCATATGAAGAGATTACTTCTTTAGTTAAGGCAAACACTTATCCTCCATCAGTTTTTTCTGCTCTGAAAATTCAGGCAAATGATCTTCTAAGTTATCTAAATTGAATTTTACCATTTTATATCATTCTTAGTGAAAAATTTGGGGGTGCAATTGCCCCCTCTAGCACCCCCTATTTGCCGCCCCTGCCTACAGGATAAAATGTCAGAGCAGAGCTGCGGTGACGGAAACATGTCCAATCAATGAAACAAGAAGTGTGACAAGGTTTTTGCATTGGGAGGATTGGGCACAGCACTCTTTACAGTCCTGACCAGGCTCCAAGTGATTGAAATCACTTGGGGTCAGCAGTTCAGAAGAATGGAGAGGGATAAAGAAAGAGAAATGTCTAAAAATAGATACTGCACTTGCTAAGTTTAAATGGTTGCATTCATCTACATTCAGGTAATCATTGCTGAAATGTTTTGTTTGTTTTTTTTGAAAGTGTGAAGGACTGTGTATAGTCAGGAGTTTGCTGTATAAATAAATATAGTGAAATCTTATTACAACGAATTTCAAAGGACTGCATATTTTGTTCATTGTAATGGAATTCAAACAATAGAGTGGCAATGAAATCGGGACTGACTATTTATTTTCTTGAAACGGATACTTTGTTGCATTGGTGCTCGTTGTAACAAGATTTCACTGCATATATATATCCTTTCTTTTCTTGGAATGAATAATTTTACTCAACAGTGTTATAGTTGAGAAAAAGAAAAAAAGTATATGCAGGAATATTAAAGAAAGACAATTGAGAATAATGCTTTTCCATTTTCTCAATGACATTCCCAATAATGTGCCATATTTTTTGGTCTTTTGATGCAAAGACCAACATTGATTACTTATGATACAAAGAAAAATATAATTACCAATTAATTCACAAACTTTAGTCATTGAAGGATATTTCCAGATAATTAATTCATTGTTAGCAAAACCATGACCAGAAATAATTTCCTTATATTCTTTAGACCATAATATGGAGCATACCTAAAAATAAAATTAAAATTGTTAAAAAAACAGTAGGGCTTTTGAATGACAAGGGCTAAAATCCAAATGCTTAAGTGGAAAACAGAATTGGATTGATTTTAGAAGGAGTATAAATCCCATTTAAATTGATAGTACACACACACACACATGCCTTTTTTAAATATCTATTCCTTTTAATAATCTATTCCAGTGGTTCTCAATTTTTTTTATTCATGGCCCGCTTTGAAGAGTTAGAATTTCTCCTCGCATCCTAGTCTATCTATTATATATACATATATTGATGATATGGACAATTGGCAACACCCACTTTGAGAACCCCTGAGCTATTTAACTATACAATGAATTTGCGCTACAACATTATTCCACTTGCCCGAAAAGGCTATAACACTAGTTTTTCACAAGTAAGGAATTTTAGAGCTAACGCAATTTCCCTCTGCAACACAAAATAATTTTCAGAAAGGAATCATGGGGCTTGATTATTTATCTCCTTTGCTATCGGCTACTATATACTGGTTTTGTGAATGGACCGTACTAGTCTAAAAATCGCAACGTTAGTGTAAACCCCTCCGCATCTTTCATTTATTTTGTTTACTATTATGAAGTTGATGCAATATAATTTCACCTGAGCACGCTGTTGATCTAAAGTTTGAAAATGGAAAGAAAAAGAGTTTTTGACAATTAAAGAAAAGGTAAAGATTTTCCATATGCTGGAACTAAAAAGTACGTCGAATATACGGTTTAGTACTAATATTTTTATGGCTGCATTTTATTACTGTTTCATTTCATGCCTCTCTCCTCCATTGATTTTGTGCATCGTAACAGTATTTTATGTTGAATAACACAGCTGTTTTTTCTTTTTTGAAATGCAGTAAAAATTCAGCTTGAGGGTTGTTTTGAAATGTCCAAAATAATTGGGTATGTTTATAAAGAATTTGTATAAACACCCTTTTCCACAACAAGAAATTTTGATTCATGTCAGTGGTCTTGGAACGCATACCTCACCTAAGTTGAGACTTGACTGCATAAGTTAAATAGGGTGATACAAGGGGGGGGGGGATAATGTCTTAAACAACATAACTTTGAAGAGTTGCTACACATGATTACTTTTCCGGAAAATTAGCAAAAAATAATAAGTAATGAATACATTTATAAGTAAAAATAATAAAACCTTCAAAACTTATCAAAATTATTTTGAATATCGAGTCAGTTCATACAAGGTTTAATGGCATTGAGTTAAAGTACTCTTCCTCAACAACATTGCCATAATAAAATTTGAAACAATTAATTATTGTTCTATTGATTGATGCTTTTGTAACAAATAATAATTCAGATACTTAGCAACTGACAATAGCAAAAGCCAGGAGACCTGTGCATTTCTCTTAAAAGATTTCTGAAACTAAAATTAGGCAGTAAAAGCTTATAGTTTATGAGCCAAGTGCAAATATTGTTCAAGTTCGTTTACCAATCTTAGGGACTAAGTGAACTTGCTTGAAATCTATTATAAATGATGAACTCAATAAAAAGACACAATGTTCACATGCTGGAACTGTCTAATTAAGTTTTTATTAGTATTTAAAATAGGAACTATGTTCCGTGAACTATTAGAACTTAAAAAAACAAAAAAAATATGTCTCTAATGGCGCTATTAAACACAATATTACTGTTTTACTAAATGTTCCATTGCAAAATATATGAATATGTTTTAAATTACTTTTGTTTAGTAATTTTGTAACTAAACGGAAATCAAAAATTGTATCAATCCACAGCTCTGAATGACCTTAATCTCAAGATTTCGTTTATTACACTAGAGCCAGCACACATAGACATTGTTAAGTACAAAAAATTGGAAGGCACTTTACTTCCCAAAAAAGATATTAATAAATCACTGAATAGCGACAATTGACCTACAAAATCTTGAGAACATAAACAACTCTAACAGATGCCAATACATGTTTAATAAATATAAAATTAAACATTAGCAGAAGATAAATAAAAAATTAAAAAGTATATCTCATTTTCATATCACGATGTTTTATCTTTTCTTTTTTTAATAATATTGCTTTTTGATTATAGACGATATTTTGAATTTATTTTTAGCCGATTTTTTCATCCAAGTAAAATAAAGGACAAAAAAAGTGGTTGAATGAAGTTGAAAGGTGTTTTAATGTATCGAAAAAATATTGCTCAGTACAAAAAAAAAAAAAAAAAAGTCAAAAAATAGATAAAATAATTAAATATCATATTAAGTAAGTAATAGGATAAAGTAGGGGTCGACCTATCTGCTTCCCCCCCTCCAAAAAAAACCAAAAAAACTTTTGAACAAATTGTTCGATTCAAACAAACTATTTTCTAGATCGTCCTGATGACACCTCATTCCGGTATTTCATTTTTTGATTTGAAGTTTTCGTTCAACTTTGAACAGTTTAAAATACTTTATATAAAACGCTTACGTGTGGCGCAAAACGAGCCTTTATTTCTTTCTCACCGTTGGCAACGATCCGCTTTGTTTACATATGATCGGTTGTTTACAAGTGCTGCAGACTCGCTTTTAGCGTTGGATGTCTAGCGTTAGAACTTTGATCTTTGAATGAGTGTTTTCGATCACTTGAATATAATTTACAAAGAAAAGAGAAGTGTGCTTGGGAGTCTTTAGATGAAAGATTTAAACGCTAATCGGTAAGAAATGCTGCCGATAGGATTACAGGGTGGCGACAGGAACTGTGAAAAAAAGTTCCCCGACTTTTCCCTGATTAAGTTCACCAAATTTCCCTGATTTACGTTACCAATGATAATGGTTTTCTTTCTTTGTTCTACTTGAAATCCATTGTATGTTTGTATAAAATGCAGTATTTTAAACGTTTTAAGTTGTATAAAGTTGTTGAACTAAAGATATATTTTAAAAAGATGCTACTTTTTTAATGAAATGGTTAAAAAAACATATCAAGTTAATTTTTTTAGAAAAAAAAACCCCTACAAAACAGTATATTAAATTTTTCTACATGGAAAGATTATAGAAATTTTAAAAAATATTTTACTTCCATGAAACAATTAGCATAAGAATTTTAAGAAACTATTAAAATCACTCTTAAAAACATGTGTGTATTTCTGATAGAACTAAAATGTAATTGAATTTATTTTGAACTAAATTTTCAAACAGTATAATAATTGTTGCAAGAATAAAAAGTAATAGTGAAAGAATAGAATTAATGTAGTTATTCTTATATAACTAATTGACATATTTATGCAAAACAGATGAAACCATTTGACATCCATTCAAAGGGAGCTTTTCTCTAATCAAGAACATAGGTTTTAATGAATGAACACAGTATTTAAACAATAAAAAATAAAGATATTTACTTAAGTACACAAGTTAACTCTATTTCAAATGATTTTGTTATGTAACGAAAAAAAACTTAGATTGATTTTGTAACAAACTTTGAAATGCAAGGGGGGGGGGGGGGAAACAGAAAAAAAAGCAATTTGTTAATTTCAAAACATATAAAAGAAGACTACAACTTGGTTATAAATTAAAAGAATCATTAAAGTCCGAAGAAAAGAAAACCTTTATAATCTGCGGCGACAACAAATAGTATAATGGCAAAAAACAAAGTTTTTTTTTACTGAAAATTCAATTTCAGCAATTAAATTAAAATTGCGAAGAAGTAATAACTTTTAAGCTTTCATCAGTAATCATTCAAAAACCAAAGATTTCTTCTTGAAATCGTAATTACAGTAGGATAATTACTTCAAGACAATGGAATAAAAGCAAAGGAGCTAAGGCATTAATGAAGGCTTCCTCTTTGCCTGTATGGTTGTTTATTTTACGTGGCATTGAAAGCGTGAAAGGAAACTTCAAGCTAGGTAAAATAAACAACCTAACAGACACTAAAGCAATCTTAGGAAGTTCATCCTGTGGTTAATAAGTAAGATTTAATACTTTGACGTTGAGAAAAAAAGATGCACCAATATGCGGCAGTGTATAATCGCACCTCATTAATTTTACTTTTATTTTTTGAACAGATAATTGGCGGAAAATGCGTAGGGAATTAGAGTACTTAATTTTGTAACGCAAAAAAAAAAAAAAAATCATAAAATCAATTTTCCCTGATTTTTTGTCATTAGATCAAAATAAAAAAAAGAAAAAACATTTTTAATCATAAGTAATAAATACTTGCAGGTATAATTAGAACTAATTTCCGTGCCAATTATGTGATCCTATAAATGCAAAAACCTAAGATAAATTTCAAAATTTTAAAACTAAGTTTCTTTTAGCAGATATCTTTGCATGCGTAAGCTCACATATTTTTAGGAATTATATCTCCACTGCAAATCATACATTGATGAGACCTTTTTTTTTCTTAACCACCTTGCAGTTCTTGACTAGATATCTCATCCATTTAACATGTAATTCTGGGACTGGCCAACCGCAAGGGGGTTAAGCTGTCAAGTCAAAAAATCAGAAGGATACCCAAATTTCTGAGAATGAAGGAAAAACTAGCAATTCTCTGCTTCTTGGAAATGTTTTGTTGAGGGAGGGGACACAAACAAGTGCAATAAATCAAGTAGCATAAGTGTTATTTATGAAGATGAGAGATACCACAAGGAGCAAGTCCCCCATCTGCTTTTGGTCCCTTAATAGCTCAATGCACACAAGGATTCCAAAACTATGCCGTATTTTTGAACGTAAGCATCGCGGCACTTCTGAGAAAAAAAGTTTATACATTGCCGATGCGGCGGATACAGCAGATGTGGCGCATATGGTGTGTTTTTTTTTTTAAATAGTTTACAACATTTTACAGAAAATAAACTATTTTGAAAAGAAGGAAAACTAAATGCTTGGAAGTTTCTTCAAAATGATAGGAAATGCGCTTTAAAATGTGTTTCGAATAAAAGATAACAAAATTTTTCTCTTGATTTTCTGGTAGTATTATTAAACACGCTTTCCTCCCCCCAAGCGATCAACTGTGCAAAAAAATGATGAATTCATTATCGGCGTGTCCCACCTTTTTCGCACAATTTAGCTTCCAATGTAATTTAAGTCTTTTGTAATTAAGGGGGAAGATAATATAAAATTATGCCATAATGTGTTTTATGTCTTGAGATTTTAGTTAAAACAATTGAGCTAAAATCGGAAAAAAAAATCGAGCAATGATCTGGAAAATTTGCGGAATTCTTATTTCGCGGTCAATTCCGAATCTTCTGCTTTAAGCATCGTTCTTTTGACTAAGGTGCTGAAATTTAAGCAGAGTTTATCCTGTAATTATTTCAAATTCAGTTCATAACTTTTTTAAACATCCATAAAGGCGATCGTTCAAAGATTTTTTCATGCTCAAGGTAAACATTTTCGGCAGCAATCCGAAATTCGGCAAAGCCCGTGGTTGTCGGATTTAGGGTAATTAACTGTCAATAAGTAGTTAGGATTTTTTTTTTAAATATTTAATCTGTTTAAATTGCGTTCCAGATATCTTCAAAAAAAAAAAAAAAACAAACAAACAGAAACAATTTTTTTTTCACATTATTTGTTAAACTGAAAGTGTAGCGCTTACGTCGGGTGCGGTGCTAATTTCCAAAAATACGGCAAATGCGAACTTGCTACCCCCATATGACAAGCTTTAAAGCCACAGAGGTGCTTTTGGGATTTGATATGAGCACAAAAAAAAAAAAAAAAAAAAAGAGGAAAAAGGAAATGCTAAGCCACATGAAAAGAATTGCTCAGTTATCACCTCATGGGAGAAAAAGGAGGAATAACATTTCAGTAATTTTTTAACAATTGGAAAAAAAGAACGAGTGGAAAACTAGAACATTACTCGCGACTATGGCGAGATGCGCATGTCTGCAATGAATATTGTTAGGCATAAATGCCTGTTAATAACAGCAAATAATCCTATCTCATCACCTCACAACACCAATAGTAAAGGAATGTATTTCCTTACTTATAATGTATTACCAATCATTCTGCATGACTGGGGTAAAAGATTATCAGCACACATTCACGTTGGTCAAATCGACCGAATGTTTGTTTCACTTTCGTTCACCTTTGGCGGGAACTCCGTTGTGAATGATGTCATAGAATGCTTCTAGAAGGAATCTGATGGCACGTGTGCTTAACGATAGCAGTGATGTGTCCGTTCACGTGACTCTGATATGCTAATGACCCGGGGGGATATTTAAACTGCTCGTGGCTTATGCTCTCTCTCTTGGATCATCTCTTGTTGTAGGCAGTCGCTCAATCGGTATTTGAACTTGCTTGTTCAGGCCGCTCGCCCTTTATTAGAAATGATGAGCTGGACTTAGCTTACTTCCCAATGGGTTTACTTCATCGAAGTTTTTAGTCAATAGTCATGCAGTTTGCATTGCAGTTTTAGTTATCTCATGCAAAAGTAGCATGTGGAGAGATAATGTTGTTAGTATTTATTTTTATCATTTACAGTGTGTTTTAACTATTTACATTATTGTTTAAATAAACTTCATGCAAGTTAGAAATAGTTTATTAAGTCTTATTTCCGAACTCACTCTGCTAGTATCAAAGAAACATTGGGGAGATATTATTAGATTAGAAATTCTCCCCAACAAATATATCCGCAAAGCAGCAAATATTTTCTTACAGCAGCGAATCCGTCTATATTATCTAGAAATGATTACGTTTTAGATTAACAATATTAATTCTAAACAAAATAGAAGTAAAGAAGGAGAACTTGAATGACTGTCGCGAGATGCGCGTGCTCGCAACGAATGTATCCGCTGTTAGGCATAAATGCCTGTTAATAACAACAGTAAATAATCCTATCTCATCACCTCACTACACCAATAGTAAAAGAATGTTTTTCCTTACTTATAATGTATTACCAATCATTCTGCATGACTGGGGTAAAAGATTCTTATCAGCACTCATTCACATTGGTCGAATCGACCGAATGTTTGTTTCACTTTCGTTCACCCTTGGCGGGAACTCCGTTGTGGATGACGTCATAGATGCTTCTAGAAGAAATCTGAAGGCATGTATGCTTAACGATAGCAGTGATGTGTCCGTTCACGTGACTCGGATATGCTAATGACCCGGGGGGATATTTAAACTGCTCGCGATTTTAGTTCGCTCTCTCTCTTCGATCATCTCTGGTCGTTGTAGGCGGTCGCTCGATCGGCATTCGAACTTGCTTGTTCGTGCCGCTCGCCCTTTATTAGAAATGATGAGCTGGAATTAGCTTATTTCCCAATGGGTTTACTTCATCGAAGTTTTCAGTCAATAGTCATGCAGTTTGCATTGCAGTGTTAGTTATCTCATGCAAAAGTAGCATGTGGAGAGATTATGGTGTTAGTATTTATTTTTATCATTTACAGCGTATTTTTAACTATTTACATTGTTTAAATAAACTTCATGTAAGTTAGAAATAGTTTGTCAAGTCTTATTTCCGAACTCACTCTGCTAGTATCAAAGAAACATTGGGGAGATATTATTAGATTAGAAATTCTCCCCATCACGGGTTATGGGCCCAGTCCCTTTCCTGTGCAGACCTAGTGAAAATATTTTTGGATAAGACTAGGAAATGATAAAGAGTGTACATGCATCTGTAAAAAGGCCGGGTTGTACTGCTGCCAAAAGTACATGTACCGTTGGATGGTGTACATTTCGATATTTTTCAGAAATTTTGAAAATTTTTTTTGGAAGCTGCAAATTTGATGAACCATCTGAAGATGAATTATTGGAATGTTTGAGATTGGGGGGCGACCAAGATAGAAGCGACTTAAAAGATTTTCCCAAAATTCAAGAATACTCAAGTTTAAAAAAAAGAAAAATGACAAATTTCGCGATTCAGATTGAAAAGTTCAACAACAAGAATTACCTCGAATGGTCGACGAATATGAAGTTCCTTTTCATGGAACGGAATGTATGGGATATCACAAATGGAGAAGAGAAAGAACCAGTCATTAATGAGAAGACGAATGTAACAGAAAAAGATGTGAAAGAATTTATTGTTGTTATGTACAGAATATCAAACGCCATTAGCGAAGATATCTGACATATTCTAATACTGTCTAACACTAAGCAGAGTGAATATTACACATTACAAGGAAAGATACTTCTGCTATAAAAAGCTTTTATTTAAAAGTCTAAAATAGTTGGTAAGTTAAAGAAATTACAATGTACGTTGCAAAACAGGATGGATGAACATTTAACTTCATACCTGTAAGGTGAATATTCTATATAATACACCCATTCGGACATGAGGAAAAGAAAGCACCATGTTACAAGATAGCCACATACCAAATACCACACCAACCCTCTGTGATCTTACTTCTTATATCCCACAGAAAAAAACACAGTTGATGTCTACTCATGGCGCCATCTACCGGACAGTGAGACAAACAATGAGAAAATTGATACGTATATATTTATGATGACAATAGAGGGTTGTTTAAATGGCAAGACCAATTATGTCTGAATATATTATACAACAATTGTGAGGAAGCGAACTGCAGTCTCTCTAATCTTCTTGAATATTGAACAAAATCTAAGAAAAATAGTTGAAACTATAGAAGATCCATGCGAATCTTGGAAGAAACTAAAATTACATTTTTTTCCGGAGAATAGATGTATAAGTATGCAACTCTTCACTGAGCTGAATCAATGCAAGAAAGAAAATGGAGAAAAGCTGAATTTATTCGCGGCGCGTCTGCAGAGAATTTGACAAAATCAAAGTTGCTTATCCGAATTTCCCGGAGGACTGTATTTCTTTTAAATTACTGCAAAGTTTACCAGAAACGTATGATCATCTGATTCAACAGATTTTGATGAGGAAAAATGAAGATTTCACATTCGAGAAAATCCTGGTTGATCTGATTATTGAAGAAAACCGTCAAGAAATGAAAGAAGAGAAGACAAATGAGATGCAGGTTTTCCAAGTTAAATCTAAAATTCGATGTTACAAGTGTCATGAAGATGGGCATCAGAAGCAGATGCCCTTATGTCAAAAATGAAGACCGTCAAAGATTGATTTCACGAGAAAGAAATAAAAGAGGAAACCAACACCAATCCCGGAAAGAATGGAGGGAAGAAGGTACGAGCCCAAGGAGTAGAAATCGCCGATGGAGTTCTAGAAGGAAATTCCAGGAGCGTCGCCGATCACCTTCAAATAACAGATGTGAGTATCCTTTGTATTTCTTGTCAGAGGCAAATCTTAGTCAGACCCAAGATAAAGGGAATACATTTATTTTTGACACTGCCGCATCAAATCACTGTTGCTCAAATAAGAACTGGTTTAGGACATTTGAACCCCTAAATGATGTAAACATGGCTGTTGCCGTGAAAAAGCAAACTTTCCCGATTGATGGAAAAGGGGAAATCAAAGTTAAGTTCGGTAAAAGAACTGTAATTCTCAAAGATGTAATGTATTCTCCCCGTTTGAGACAAAATATTTTGTCTGGCACCAAGTTTGACCAGGGTGGTGCAAAATTTAAAGGTGGGAGAGGTTTCGTGGAGGTATCCGACAAATAGGGATTAATTTTTAAAGCTGAACTCAATGATGGAGTTTATAACGTTAATTGTAAAAAGTTTTAAAATTCTCCTAGTTCTAGTCATATAAATAAAGAACCTTCTGTAAAATGCTGTCAAAGTGACATTGAAACTTGGCATAAACGCTGTGGACACGTAAACACGGAAAGTATTCGTAAAACTAGTAATCTTTCAGCTGTTCGTGGCCTACCCAAGTTTAAACATGTTAAATTAAACTGTGATGTTTGTAAATAAGGAAAATTTAAGCGTCTTAGTTTCAAGTCAATTGATAGAGTAAGAAGTACCCAGCCATTGCAACTATTGCATATGGATGTTTGGGGAAAATGTGAAGTAGAGGGTAGAAACGGAGAAAATTATTTTCTTTCTATTATTGATGACTATTCTAAAAGGTGTTCATTGTATCCTATTAAGTCAAAAAGTCAGGTTCCGGGAATTGTAAAACAACATATTCTGAGAGCCGAAAGATTTATCGGCAAAAAGGTTGTCAGTATCAGATCTGATAACGGGACGGAATTTGTAAATCAGGAACTAGACGGGTTTTGTCAGAATATGGGTATACATCATGAACTCACAAATGTGTACACACCAGAGCAAAATGGATTAATTGAGAATTTTAACCGGACAGTAACAAATAGTGCACGCGTTTTGTTAAAAGAAAGTGGTTTGCCAAACAGTTTTTGGCCTGACGCGATGTTATATTTTGTATACACATGGAATAGGATTTGTCATTCAAGTCAAGAAAAGACTCCTTTTGAACTTTACGGCGGAAGAAAATCGTCTGTAAGACATTTAAAAGCATTCGGAACGACTTGTTCTGCCGGTATCCCACGACAATTAAGAAAGAAACTAGACCTAAAAGCCGAAAAAGGCGTTTTAATTGGATACGCGTTCAATCGTAAAGGATTTCGCGTTTATCTTCCAGACAAAGATAAAGTCATTGAAACAATCAACATATCTTTCAAAGAGAATTCCTTTTTCAAGGACGAATTTACTTCCGAGCAGGTCGCGCGGAAAAGAAAATACCCTTTTCCGGCCTCTTTCGCCTCAGGCAGAAGATAAGAATTCTTCGGAAGAAAGCGAAGATTCGAATCGCTTCAGAGAATTAGATGTTGAAAGTAGCTCTGAAGGGGGGGCGGAAAGTTCAGACAGTGAGGGGGATGATTCTAGTCGCAAACCAATGCGGGAAGCTAGATGGATTCGGAAATTTGTCCCTAGACCTGATGGTTCAAGAAACGACGTATATTATTTTGAAAAGGGGAATAGCAAAAGATTAAGATCGTTGAATGATGTTCAAAAATATTGTCTTCATGAAAACATAGTGTATAATCCGGAATTATTTAATTTTAAAGGGAATGATGATTTTCAGGGTGAAGTTTCAAATCAATCTAAAATTTTAACTCATGTTTCTTGACTAGACATAGAAATTCAAGTCCCTAGAACATATAAACAGTCATTAAAATCTAATGAAAGGGGGGAATGGCAAAAATCAATGGAAATTGAAATAGGCACTATGCGTAAAAGAAATGTTTGGAATTTAGTCAAATTACCAGAAAATGTTAATCCTATTGGATGTAGATGGGTTTATAATTTAAAGAAAGGGGAAAATGGTAAAGTTTATAAACGTAGACTAGTCGCTCAGGGGACTAGATTTTGATCTAACCTTCTGCCCAGTAGTCTACTTTAGTACCATTCGCTTTTTTTTTTCTTTATTGGTATCAAGAGAAAATTGGCTACATATCCAATGTGACGTTAAAAGTGCGTACCTATATGCTCCTATTGATGAAATAATATATATGAAGCAATCCCCAGGTTTTATTGAGAAGGGAAAAGAAAATTATGCGTGCAAATTGAATAAAGCTATATACGGCCTGCACCAAAGCGGTCGTCTGTGGTTTTATGAAATTGAAAATATATTGCTTAAAATTGGTTTTCATAAATTTTTATCATGTAATTGTGTTTATCATACTGATAATGTGATTTTACTCTTATATGTGGATGACATTGTGTTATTCAGTAAGAAACACAGGGATATTAAAGATGCTTTGAATTTACTTCAAAAACATGTTGAAATTAAAATTTTAGGTAAAACTAAAAAGCTACTAGGTGTAGAATTTGAAAATGAAGGAAATGGCTTAAATTTACATCAAACTGAATACATTCGTGTAGTTTATGAAAGATTTAGTAAATTAAAAATCTCAATTTCTTCTTTACCTATGAGTAAAGGATGTGTTTATTCAAAGTTAAATTGTCCTACTACTCAAGCTGAGATTGACGAAATGTCAAAATATCCATACAAGAGTTTATTAGGGTGTTTATTATTTCTAGTAGAACACGTCCTGAAATATCATATGCTGTTAACATTTTCAGCCAATTTCAAAGCAACCCAGGAATTGTACACTGGGATGGATTGTTGAAATTACTAGGATATGTTTATACCATACTAAAGATTCAAAATTAAACTTAAAATGTGAAAATGTTCAACTTATAACTTTTTCGGATGCTGATTTCGCCACAAATAAAGATGATAGAACCTCATTAGGCGGTCAACTTGTTTTACATGATAAAGCTCCAATTGAATGGCGCACGTTCAAAGAACGAAGCGTTAGCCTTTCAACGATGGAAGCTGAATTCATTGCCATGACAGAATGTGCAAAAGAGCTCATGTGGTTTGATCGTATAATTGACGAATGCATCAAAATAAAAATTGTTAAAAGTTGTAAAATTAAATCTATTTTGTATGTGGATAATCAGGCTACGTTAGATTTTGTTAAATCGCCTATCGAAAATCATCGTAGTAAACACATTGATATCAAATTCTTTTTCATTCGGGATTTAGTTCATAAAAATATTTTTAACGTGAGATATGTCAAAAGCAAAGATAACATATCGGACATATTCACGAAACCTCTCACCCGATTAGAAATTCAAAGATTTATAGAAAAATTTTTTGTACAAATCTAATATAATTTAGAAACATTTTTAGAAATTGAATTGTGTACTTTAAATTTTTCTTTGCATCATGTTTTGTGAAATGTTTTTTGCAAGTTCTAACAATTTAATTGTCCACCTGAATGTTTCGGCGGCTTTTTCTTCCTATCAACCGGGTTGCGAACAGCTTTTTGTTACGTTTCGTTAAAAGTGAAAATGTAATTGTCAGAGTCTTTCGGGAGTTAGGATAGAGGGAGTTTATTGTTGCATGAAGGTCTATCGCGGGTGTATTTGTTTTTCATTTTGTGAGACCCTATTTTTGGAATATTGGAAACACCACTAGTTCCCGTTAGAATTTGTAATTTTCCTTCATTGAATATGTTATGGTGCAAAAATGTTATTAAAAAAAAAAAAAAAAAAAAAATTGAATTAGTAAAAATGAAATTTTAATCAGTTAAAATTATCAGACAGTCTTTAAGTACAGAAGGGGGGCATTTTTTTGATTAAGATTTTTAGTGATCTATTTGTAAATGAAATTATTTAGTGAGAAATGTATAGTTAGTAAAAGAGCTTATTTACATTTCGTTATAAACGTTTCTCAATATATGCTTATACTATACTATTTTCAAGACTGATATTTTATATGCTGATTTGAACAGTTACTGTGGGTTTTATTTTATATTTCAGATTAACCTACTGTCATTGTTAAAAATAAAACTGGAAAAATGATTGAAAAAAAATTATAAAAGACTTTGATAAGAATTAGTTCTCGGACTTTGAAAATTACGTAAAAACGTACTATGAGTTACGACGTACCAGAGAGTACGATAGAAAAAAAGGACATTTCAAGATGATTGTTCTCTGAACTTATAAATTTTTTTCAGCAAAGTGTATTGTATGTTGTGTTTTTCTCAAATTTTGAGATTCTAGATCTATATTGGAAGTTCGTAATATAGAGTCAAGTTTATGTTTAAAAATTTGTTTATTGTTTTTCTCATATAGTTATTAATATGTGGAAATTGTGTTAAAGTCTAAATGAAGTCAAATTTTTTTGAATGTTTTCATTGTGAGATGATGAGAGGGGGGGGGGCCTTGTTAGGCATAAATGCCTGTTAATAACAACAGTAAATAATCCTATCTCATCACCTCAATACACCAATAGTAAAAGAATGTTTTTCCTTACTTATAATGTATTACCAATCATTCTGCATGACTGGGGTAAAAGATTCTTATCAGCACTCATTCACATTGGTCGAATCGACCGAATGTTTGTTTCACTTTCGTTCACCCTTGGCGGGAACTCCGTTGTGGATGACGTCATAGATGCTTCTAGAAGAAATCTGAAGGCACGTGTGCTTAACGATAGCAGTGATGTGTCCGTTCACGTGACTCAGATATGCTAATGACTCGGGGGGATATTTAAACTGCTCGCGGCTTTAGTTCGCTCTCTCTCTTCGATCATCTCTGGTCGTTGTAGGCGGTCGCTCGATCGGTATGCGAACTTGCTTGTTCGTGCCGTTCGCACTTTATTAGAAATGATGAGCTGGACTTAGCTTATTTCCCAATGGGTTTACTTCATCGAAGTTTTTAGTCAATAGTCATGCAGTTTGCATTGCAGTGTTAGTTATCTCATGCAGAAGTAGCATGTGGAGAGATTATGGTGTTAGTATTTATTTTTATCATTTACAGTGTATTTTTAACTATTTACATTATTGTTTAAATAAACTTCATGTAAGTTAGAAATAGTTTGTCAAGTCTTATTTCCGAACTCACTCTGCTAGTATCAAAGAAACATTGGGGAGATATTATTAGATTAGAAATTCTCCCCATCAATCCGCACAGCAGCGAATATATCCACCTTACGCGCTTGCGTATATACTATCTATTAATATTTTTTACAAAATAATTAAATAATATCAGTTTAAAGCAAATTAAAAGTCAAAAGTAAGAATTCGAACAATTATCGCGAGATGCGCGTGCCCGCTGCGAATGTATCCGCACAGCAGCGAATACATCCACCGAACGCGCGAGTGTACATACAATCTTGTAATAATTTTTACAGTCTAAAGAAAAAAAATAAATTTTAAATTAAAACGAATTAGAAGTAAAGATATTATCTTTACTTCTTATTCGTTCCAAATTGATCTAATCTCTATCTTGTATTTAAGAACTTACACCATTATCGGACGACGTGCATTCTGCGGCGAATGTATCTGCACGTCAGTGGATGTATCTGCGCACGCCGTGCGTCTACATTATCTAGCTCTGATAATAATCAATAGTTTTTTTTTGCTACAATAATAATTTTCTCCAGTTTTATAATTATCAGTCTTAAGTCAACCCTTTTTCTCCAGTAAGGTGCATGATTAATCCGTAAATGTGTTCGGAAACATTTGCGGAATTCTCTCGATTTGAAGACGGTGTGCATTTGTGCACCTTCGCCTATCGGTAGCATTTCTGACTAATCTGCGTTCAGATCTTTCATCTAAAGACTCTGTAGCCCACTGCTCTCTTCTTCGTAAATTATATTCAAGTGCTCTGAAGCCCAGAGGCTCAGTGGTAGCCCTTCCACGCTGCAGGTTTCGGTTTGATCTTCGGGTTGGGCATGATTTCAGCTGTTCATTCCTTCAGTGGGTTGATAAAATGAGTACCAAGTATGCTTGGGAACTAAACCCTGGGGGTTCCGTGTTAGGCTGACCTCTTAACCGGAACATCTGCCTAGCACCCCAGAGCCTGTAGTCAGAAGGAGTGAGATGGGTACAGTAGGCCGTCGCCCTCATAAGCTGTCGTGCCACTGGATTTGGTTTCTTGGCTCTTAAAACACTCATTCTAACATTTTTTTTACTAAATCGCTGCTTTCAGAGAATGTCAGAAGTTGCTTGCTCTTTGTAACTGTAAGACATTTTAAAACATATATACACACATATTTTGACACTGAACATACTACAGTTAATGACCATGAAATGTTTTTAAGTGTGTTAACATTGTATGGTTTTTTCACTGAAATTTCTTTTGCATTAAGTAAATGTAGGAAACAAAGATTATATTATGTTTGTAATTTTAGTACAAAAATTTTCCTTTGCATACTTCTCTCAAAAGATAAGGAATTGCAAACTTTTGCTTTATAATAATCCAATGCACGAGTTGCATGTCAAAGTAATTGTCCCCTTTAAATGTATGAAAATCATAAGTGTTATGATATTCAAATAAAAAAAAAAAACATTACCCTTTTTTTAATACAGATAAAGCTAGACTAATATTTAGTGGCCAGTGAGCGAGCGTGGCGAGCTGCGAAGGAACTGCGTAAGCAGTTCCGGGGGTTGGCGAGCGTTAGCGAGCAGGGGGCGATAGCCCCCTAGTACTTTATATTAATGCTTGTTGGGAAACATTTTAGGCAAATATAAAAGGCGAACTTAAAGGTGGATTTGTTTAAAAAAAACTTTGTTGGAAAAAGTTCTTGATGAGGAACATTTATACAAAAGATTTTTTTTTTAACTAACCATTTTATAAGTTTTTTTTTTGAGTTAATTTTTTTTTAACATTAACAACAACGCAAAAAATTATTTTATGTCACCAAAAATTGAAAAAATGGTGTAGATTCTGCATACATTCTCAGTTTTTGGTGACAAGAAATAGAAAAGAAAGTTAATAATAAATATAGAAATACCATATCTTGTAGACTCAACATTGACGAAAATCAGGGATAAATATGACTGAATCAAAATGAAATGAATTTAAAGCGCAAATGTTTTTACCAGGGCTGCAAAGCTGAAAGGAAAAAGAACCAATTCCCGACTCTGACTCCTACCATATACCCTCGTTTGTGCACTAATTATCAAGCAAATATTGATTGCTTGATAATTAGTGCTTGAATAATTTAATCCAGTGGTGAATAACCTCTTTATACCTGTGGGCCACAACTCACATTAATAGGAATCTCGTGGGTCAGAACAAATATCAAATTTATTTATATGATTTAAGTTTTTCTAGATAGACTGGGAAAACAAGGGAAACGAAAGACAATTACAAACCAAAGTTGCTGTCATTATTACTACATGCTTATTTTATTGCATCTGTATTTCAGAAATCAATTTATGAGTACTTGACTTCAAAATTCGTAACATTGAAGATTACTAGTAGTTTTGGAAGGTTTATATATTTTTCGTTTTTTAACACTGAATACAACGACGGGGCACATGGTTCAGCTTCAAGGGCCAGATTTGATTCGCGGGCTGTAGGTTTGAGCACCACTGATTTAATCAATGCTCCTAGTTCATCAGAACATTGGGTGGACTATAAATGCGGGCAGTGTTGAAATATAATGGAGCACTATTCCCATTGCATCAGATAATGTTCAAAAACTAGTCTCCTGTGCATGCACGAAAACTCTGTGTTCTTTGAGGAGATGTAGTACATGCAAGACGTAAAATTTGTTCATGCACATAATTTTCCTCTATTGACTGTAGCTGTATAAACTCTTAGAAGGAAAATAACTCTATATGCAAAAACAGGATAGATGAATTCAGTGATTCTGACGATGATACTTCAGAATGAAGAGATTGCTTCTTAAAAAAAACTTTTTTTGATATACATGTTATTATGATATGTTTTTAACGTACATGCATAATATTTTAAATGTATATGTATAATATTTTTATGTATTTAAAATTTGTCCGCCCCTTGCTTGTCAGTTTCACACCTTTTCATGCATCTCTAATGGTCTAAAAAAATTATGAGACACTATTTTTACTTTCTTCTATATCTAATATATAGAAGAAAGTATTGGATTCGTGCAAATTTTCGAATTTCGAAGGATTCGAACGTTTTGAGGTGTGCTGAGTCCATTTCGACCATTTTTGGAAAATGTCGGTCTGTCTGTCTGTGTATGTGTGTGTGTCACGTCTGTGTGTGACCAGTTTTTTGTGGCCGCTCTACAGCAAAAACTACAGCATGAAATCGAACGAAATTTGGTACACATATGTGCCCCTATGTGAACTTGTGCCCATTAGTTTTTGGCGCGAATTCCTCCAAGGGGGGTGGAGCAATGGGACGTTTTTCGAGTTACGCGTGCTTGCTATTCCTCAGGAAGTTACTGGCGGAATCAAACAAAATTTGGTCCATATGTTGGTACTAACAGGAACAGGTGCTGATTCAATTTTGGTGTCAATAACTCAAACGGGGGTTGAGCTATAGAACGTTTTTTGTCGTCAATTGTGACTGCTGTATCTCAAGAAATAATGAACGGAATGAAAGAAAAATTTATCGGCAAGTAGCCCTTAGTGGGTATAAAAACTGATTTTATTTTTGTGTCAACAGCTAAAAAGGGGGGGTAGCGCAATCACCCGTTCTTTTTTTCCATTTTGAGTGCCCTATCTCAAGAAGTAATGCTACGTTCTGGTTGAAATTTGGAATATATGTGAATCCATATGTAAACAGGCTTTGGTTCTATTTTGACGCCAATCGCTCCAAGAGGTGTTGATTTTTTTTTTTTTTTTTTTGCGAATAAAAATATTTTTATTAATGCAACAATAAGAAAGATAAATCGTAATAGATTGTCGTCTGCGTATTTCTCTTGATTTTAATTGTATGGAAATGATAGGAAACATTATCTCAATGATTTAAAATATTTAACTGTTGCCATCTTGCGTTTGTTAACAAATAAAATATTTGTAATTAATTCAAGCAAGGCTTTTAAAATAACTTTCAATTTTCGCTCTTTGCTCTTGCAATAATTCAGACATTGGGATGGTCGTCAAGTTTTTGCATGTGTAATTTTTTTTTTTTTGTTGGGAATATTGCTTCCTTGTCAAGCAATGGGAGGGATCAGAAAAAAAAAAAAGAAAAATATAGAAGAAAGTTTCGTGATGGCCACAACATACTAGTTTTTTTTTGTGAACATTAAGTTTTTTTCATCTGTTGACACAAAGGATTCAGAAAAATGTTACTTTTTGTAGTCCCCGAAGTTGGCAAATGAAATCATATTTTTAAGCACTTTTTATGCCTTTGTCCCACAGCCTATTATTGACCTGGCATTGAAGTTAAGTGGAAAGAATGCAGGGCAGTGTAACTGGAATTGATACTAAATTTGCTCCTAAGCAGTCTAATACTTGTTATCTGCAAGAAAGAGCTTGTATATGTATCTTCATAATTGAAACTATGTAGCTACCACCAACTTTTTTTCATCTTATCCTGCGCACGCATGGTATTGGATGCATTAGATGCTTTTATTGGGCAAACATAACTGCCACTTGCTTTTCCTGACACACCTTTTATATTTCAGAATAAGTTCCTTTTTTTGTTAACAGATTTTGTGCAATCTGTAAATGAGAACTCTGTTTAGAGTCTAATCATAATCAAGTTTTAAAGAATGTTCAAAACTGCCAAAGTTACAAAATGATTAATAGATTTTTTCCTACATAATCAAATGTTTACTTTTTTTCCAACAATGAAAAACTGTTCCCTAATTAAATTGGTTAAATGAATAAAAGAAAAGAATAATGTGTTCAAGAAAGAGTATGCAATTACCTGGGATTTTGCATCAATTGAGTTCAAGCAAGAACCCAGATTGCAGTTCCAAAACCTTATATGTCGATCAGCTGTTCCTCCCCCAGATGCTAAAATATTAGGTTGCCAAGGGCACCAAGCTAAAGCCTGTAATGTTTCAAAATTTATTTATGTAAATTAAATAAGTGATTCTGCAATTCACATCAAATATTCAAATTATAAAATAAGTTTTTCCAGTTAAAAACTAACTTTGTTTTTAAGTACAATAAAGAAAGTCTTAGATTAAATACTATTTACATATATTCACCTTGTAGGCTAGAAATTATGTAGATCAAAAAATTAACTTTTGACCACAGTCATATCTTTCTGAACATTTGTTCTACTCATTTTCATAGATTTTTTTCCATGAAATTCTAGCAAGTCTAGTAAAAGATGCTTAAAAGAAAAATGATTCAAGCAAAAGAAGATATACACCCCTTGCTTAGAAGGAAATAACATAAAAATAAATTCAAATGCTCATTTTTAAGAATTAGTAACTATTGCAAAAAAAAAAAAAGGGTTACTGTGTAGACGCTTTGAATTTTGAATTCAAAATTTCATAGTTTGTGGAACACAACAAATTTTTGCATAATAAAGTGCATTATTATGAAAAATTAGAGAAAGAAATATTTATTAATTGTAAAAAATAAATAAGATTAAAAAACTTAATATTTCCCATTAAAAAATTCTCAATGGAAAAGGTCCTTTAACAGGCTTGATGATTTTTGCCCTAGTTTTTAAGAATTTGTTAAATAAGAGATTTCTCTGTCATGGGCGCCCATATGCAAAATTTTAAGGGGGGGGGGGGGCTCAGATATTTTCTCCATGCTTTAACAGGGTATTTTCCCCATGGAAACCAATTTTAGTACAAATTAAAGTTATTGAAAGTTGACAGTTTTAATACCTTATTCATTAATGATGGAGAAGAAATGCTTTTATATTTTTGCAAAGATAAAAGTACTAAAAGCAAGGAGGCTCTAATTTCTTAACTTTGGGAGTGGGACTCCCAATGTAAGTACCCCCTGTACTGGAGATATCAAAATAAGACTACTCACTCAGTTTAAAAAAAAAGTCAATAACAGTTCAAAAGTTTACAACAGCAATTTTTTTGAGCCTACTCTAAATACTCTAAATAATCTTGCATAGACAGGTAACATTTTATATGATAGTTCTATTCACTCAACTAAAACAAACAAAAGGAAATGAATACTTTCACAGCAGCTTGATGCTCATTGAATGTGTGTAGAGGTGCTGCTTCGGTTTGTCCTAATCCTATTTCTGACTGCCATACGTTAACCAAGTTGTCATTTCCTCCTGAAGCCAAATATCGTCCATCTAAAGACCATCGAAGTCCGCACACCTCTTGAGAATGATTCTCGAGTGTTCCAACGTGATGTTCTGCAACTCTTACATCATGATGGTGAATTGTGCCAATTCTGCTACCACTTGAGGGGTGAAAAATAAAAAGATATTCAATGTTTTGTGTTTTATTTGGAGAGTTTTTTTTTTTTAATTTAAAGGTAAGCAATTTTGTCTCATGATGGGCAAAATATTTTGGGGTAACTTCAAAGTGTTGCAGCCTTCAATTCATTCAACATACTTCCAGTTGAAGCTTAAATATTTCTATTTACCGGAATTTTCTGCACAACTTCAACTTTGAAAAATTTTACAAGCAATTTATTTTTCATATTGGAAAAAATCATACTCAATGAAATCTATAGCCATGACTTCATGTGCCCTTACTTCATAACTGATTTTTGTTGGTGGTCTGCACACCAAGGTAGGAATGAAGTTAAGGACTAGTTAAAGTAACAGGGTTGGTATTTTGTCCACTTTTTTGTAAAAAGTCCGGGGATACCAGAAAAAAATGGACAAAATGGATAAAACTGAACAAAATGGACAAAATGAAAAATAAATTGATTATACAAACATAAATTTATTGTTACAGTGTAATATTATATTATTCTAATACATTTTCTATTATGATTTAATCATTTAATTAAAATAGAATCATTAGATTCAGAATTTCATAAATCTAAAAAAGTTTCAATTACACATTGGTGTAGCTAATTTTAGATCATAATTTACTTAAAAATAATAAAATTTAACAATGTAAATAAGCTATTGGGCATGATTCGACTATTATATACAATAGTAGAAAATAAACTCAATGGAAAAGTCAAATGAAATGCTTGGAGACATACATACAAAACAAGATTTATAAACTAAAAATATTTTATAACTGTTATATTTCTTGGGTTTTTATTGATGTTGTTGTCGTGTCTGACGACGTGCCGAGTGCGAAAGGTTTAGATGTCTCCAAAAGTCTTGACAACAAGATTTGCTAGTTTTGGAGCCCAATGGCTGTACAGGATTTCAATTGGTGGTGCTCCAAGTTGGAGGAGGGAGCGAATAATGACCTGACAATTAAAAACATGATCTGGGGTGAGTTGTAAAAGGGGACAGTGCGTGCAGATGGGATAGAATTTATTATTAGTTGGTAATATCTTCATGTCCTTGAAATGTCCAGTGCATAGCCTATCTATTGTAGAAGAGAGGTTTCTTGGGCAGTGAAGGTCGGGGATTGTTGCCTTGCTGAAAAGCTGACTGTAGATCCTTCTCCTGGCAACAGCATTCACGTCTGTGAAGGTGGCTGTAAGAGGTTGATCTTGGTCACGTGCTTCCTTTGCTAGGGCATCTGCACAATCATTTCCCTCGATTCCGACCTGAGTGGGGATCCACTGGAGAACACAAGTTATGTTGAGTGAGTGGAGAAAAAAATTAATTACTTGCGTCAGTCTTGTCACACCGTTACGTATGGCTTCGAGTGCTGATTTTGAGTCGGAAAAGATCACAATTTCTTCCATTTGGTTTTTAGGAGTAGGGGAAGAGAGACAATAAGAAAGAGCCGCTTTAATAGCAATGAGTTTGCTGGTTAAGTTTGAGGTGGTCTGGCCAGGGTATTTTAAGTTTGACGTTGTTTCCTAAGGGATAAATGATGGAGATGCCTGCGCCATCTCTATTAGAGTCAATGTCAGAATAACCATCTGTGTAGATTAATACACTGTTTTCTTTGGCAAGTGTCTTTGCCTTTTTCTAATAAGATTTCAGCAGGTTCTTTTTTAAAACATGGTTTAAATAGGTAAGTATTGATTTTAGTACTCTTAGGAGGTCTAAATGGAAAGAGTGGTTCTTGAGTTACGTCCAAGGAAGAATGGGAAAGATGAATAGCTTCTCTGATATCCCTGTCTAACTGCAGCGTTGATGATATCTGGAGCCTTGATGTGCCTGTCCAAGCATCCATCGAAAGCTCTGTAAGCAATGTGGTCTTTATAGTGGCTTCTGATTTTATTTGTGAACATCAAAGTAGCAAATTTCCATCTGTTCTCAAGGGAAACAAGACCACTTTCGAGTTCAACCTTGGTGTTATTAGCAGACGACACTGCACCAATGATAATTTTGATGCTCTATATTGGACTGAATCTAAAATGTCTTTGGCAGAATCGGACGCATGTGCCCAAACAGGGCAGCAATACTCAAGTATTGGCCTGATGACAGCGAAATAGGTACTTTTTAATGTTGATGATCTTGATCCCCAGTTTGTGCCACAGAGTTTGCGGAGGATGTTCAATTTCTTTAGACCTTTATTTGCTGTGATTTTCAGATGTTTTGTAAATCTCAATTCTGGATCTAGAATCACTCCCAGGTATTTGGGATTTGCAAACAACAATAATGGAGTCCTCAATTCTTAAGACCGGTTGGAAGGTGCCATGATTTT
The DNA here is from genome assembly GCF_026930045.1 of Uloborus diversus. Taxonomy (NCBI): domain Eukaryota; kingdom Metazoa; phylum Arthropoda; class Arachnida; order Araneae; family Uloboridae; genus Uloborus; species Uloborus diversus. The sequence goes on along the minus strand of NC_072732.1, from coordinate 180,735,256 downwards.
TCCGATCAGTTGAAAAAACACAGTAGTTAGACTTATTGGGGTTAATAGCAAGTTTGAGATCTGTAACCCATGTTGCAGTGCCTTTCAGGCTAAGAGTCAGACATTTCTGGGAGGAATTGAGATCTTGATTTGTACACCAAATAGCAATATCGTCTGCATAGCAGGCGATCTTGGTATTCTTATGGATATAGGAATCGATTGTGTTCATGTAGAGGAGAAAGAGATGAGGGCTCAAGACCCTGTGGTACACCAGCCCATGTTTTTGAAGAAGTCATTTATCCATACGAGTGAATTTCCCTCGATGCCAGCCTCATAGGCAATGTGGATGAGTTTTTGTCGCCAAACTCGGTCAAAAGCAGAAGACAGGTCGAGAAAGACAGCAACCGTTTTTTCACCCCATAGTAAAATATTTATGTACTCAGTGTATTTTATAGATATATTAATGTCATACAAATTAAGAAAAATTACTACTTTAGTATGGTTGTAGGTACTCAAAACAGTGTACCGGAAGAGGCTATAATAGGCAAAAGTGTAGATAGCTTTAAAAGGGCCATTAATCTTCATTGAGAACTAATAAATCGCCTAGGGGGAACAGCCTAGTCAGAGTCTGCTGCTGATCATTGCATTTGTATTTGTATTGCAAGAACAGATTTCACTTCATGGCAACATTTCTTTTAATATGAAGTAGTTTTTCTTTTGAAATATAATTTTTAATGTTTTGCAACTTTAACCTTTAAAAACTTTTTGTTTCTACATTTTAATTTTATAAGTGCACTTATTATAAATGCTATTACAAAAATGCTAATGCTATTACATGCATTATAATTTATTTCAACACTCATTTGATTTATTAACACACTTACATAAACTTCAATTGATCTTATTTTTATTTTCACGTTAAAATACTTTACAATACATTGTTTATATACATATTTATGTATGCTATTTTTATAATAAAATATTAGTTGAATAGGAAAAAAATCTATATAATTATTTATTATTTTCAAACTTCAAAATTTTAACTCAAAACTTTTAGTTTACTGATGAAAACCCTGACTAGGATATCTACCCTTTAAAAAGGAGAATTACCCCAAATATTTCTTTCTAAATTACAGTATTGCTTCCTGTATTCCATTAGTTGGGTAAATAAAATTTGAGGAGCACTGCAACAAATTTGTCATTTTGAAGTGATGTATTACCTTGATAGGATATAAGTATTCCATGACAAAGATGGTACTCTTGAAGTATGACTCTTCATTGTTCTAATTTTCTTTTCTGCAGAAACATCCCACAATTGCACTTCAGCAGAACTTGTTCCGATAGCAAGAATATTACCCTCTGGTAACCAAGAAACTGAGGAAACATACTCATCTTGAGATGGCATGTCTAAAAGTTGCTGTATTTCACCCGAGCTCGCATTCCATAAAAATACTGTTCCACATAAAGCAACTGCTAGTATGTTAAGGGAACTCCAGTCAATCAAGTTTAAATCTAAGGAGGAGAAATCTCAATGAGAATAAAGAATAATATTTTTCAGCGAAATAAATATGAGCACAAATCAATTTAAAGACATGCAAATTTTGCCATCCATGATTGAAAGCTAAGTTTGTTTTGCAAGACTACGGTTCGAAAACACTTCTTACTAAGATGTGCTAAAAAGCTTTGAACCATTCAGGGTGGTCACGGTAATACAGACATATGACACACTGAAGGAAAAAAATACTGAAATACTACGGCGTCACGACATACTTTCATAAATAACATAAACAAACTGCTATAACCAGGGTAGATAATACCAGGGCGTATAAAAAAGCATGAACTTTTCAAAACAATAAAAAAGGATCTTAGGAATGTCGGTTATTAATTAATCAGATAGAATTTCTCACATGCAAAAAATAAATAAACATAGCTGCCAACCTCAAAATAAAAAAAAATAGGAGCACTTAAGGGAAAAAATAGGAGCAATGAGGGTTAAAATAGGAGCACCAAATCGTGGCCTGTGCTCAACCTTCCTTCTGTACCGTAAGCTTCTATAAGTTCTAAGCACCCTTAAAATGCGTTTCTGAATTTTCATGTTAGATTTTCAACATAACTACAATCAAGTATAAGATAAAAATATTTTACATTAAAAAAGCATCATTACGTAGGTACATATTGAAAATTAAAAAAAAAAAAAAAAAAACAAGATTAGTGTTTGATTTAATAAAACTGCAACCCTTTTTAAAAATATTCCTTTATACATATCCTACATGTATTGAAAATGCATAAGAACATATTGAAGATAAAAAAAAAACCCACGATTACTTCTTATACTTGGAAGTAAAGCAACTTCATAGTAAAGGTCAAGACTTGGAAATCTTCTAAGTGGCCAGTGGCCACTAGACTCCAAAAACTTAGGGGCCACAACTGTCACCAAGTTTTGAAACACAAACTGGAGGGGAGATGGGGCAGTTTTTACAACTTTCATGAAAAAAATAGATGAATAGGACTTCACACATTTTAAAATAGAGTCATTCAATACTTTTTTTGTACATGGAAAATTCAAGTTAAAATAGATTTCTGATTTATTTAAATAAATAAATAAATAAATGAGAAGTCAGCAGGAACCTTCATTTTAGATGAAATGGTTTCAGCTTATAACAAAGCCTCTGAGGCAATAAGGATCAAATACAGATAAAATTTCTCTTTCAAAAAAAAAAAAAAAACCATATTTTTTTGCCATTTGTTATTTTTAATAGTTTGCATTGAGACAAACAACCAATTCTGTTTTCGGAAACTTAGGCTATTAATAGTCTTGTCTACTTCCATGTTGCAAATGACCAAACATGGCAACAATGCAAAAAATTTAAGATGATAGATTTTTGAATTTGTTGCATTAAAAGTAATTATAAATAACTAATAATCCTTAAAAAAACTAAAATTTAGATAAAATAGACAGATAACATAATATTCTGAAGAATTTTTTTTTTTCATTTTTCAAGAAAAAAATTAAGAATTTTCCGAAAAAAAAAAGCCCATTTCGCATTATTTTCAATAGTTTGCATTGCAATAAACATCTTATTTCGATTTTGAAAACTTGGCCACTTTAAGAGTTTTGTGTACTTAAATCTCGCAAATGACCAAATATGGCGACTAAGTCAAAAATTTAGATATAAAATTTTGAATTTGTTGCATGAAAATAATTTAAAAATAAAAAATCCCCATGAAACTACAATTTAATTGAGAATCTTTAGCACATTCGTGTCCAAAGCAATAGGGATAAGATGAAATTTTAAATAGTATACTTGTTTTCATTTCTCAATAAAATTACTTAAAATAACCAAAAAAAAAAAACATTTTGCTGATTTTCATTAGTTTGCAGTTAAAAGAAACCCCCAATTCTGCTTTGTCTTTGAAAACGAAAGCACTTAAGCATCGTCTACTTCCATCTTCTGAATGACCAAACATGGCGGCTACGTTTTGCACGTAGCTGAAATGCTCAATGAAAAAACGATGTTCTCCGATCGATTAGCGCTCCCAATCAGTGTTTATCTTGACACTAATGCTTCCAGGGCATTAAATTGCCTCCTATTTTGTTGAGTTTGTGCACAATTCCTACCTTCCAGGATAGGGAAATTTCTTCTTTTCCCTCAGAAATCGAAAAGTGTACAAGCAAAGTCAAAAAACGGAGTTTTTTGGAATAAATCGGATTTTCGGAGTACGCAATAAAAATCGGAAAAACTCCGGGAAAAACTGAGCACTTGGCAGCTATGAATAAATAAAAACAATGATAATATTATGGGAAATGACAATTTATTTCAATTAAAAATCAAAATGGTTTAGCAACAAATTACATAGAACTGCTTGACTCTTTCTGAACAGCTTTAAAACATTTTATTACCAGCATCAATTACGGCTTGCCCCGCCTCAATGTCAATCATGCATTTACATTTGAGTCCTAATTTTTAATTTCGTATTCCCCTCATCTATCATTGCCTGAGCTGAATTAATGCTTTCCTTAAATCCTTTCAATTTTTTTCAAGAAGATTTGTTACATCATTTGATTTAGGTTTTATATTTTTTCTTCTTATTTCTTCCAGATTTTTTTCTCTTTCTGTTCCTTATATTTCAGGTGTGCTACTTTGTACAACTGGATCATTTTTTAAATTGACATCAACATCTACCACAGGGTGTTTTACCGAGTCTTATCACTTCGAGAGCAACCTATTGTGTCTAAATTCATGTTTGGCTTGTCACTAGTTACAATTCTTTTGTTAAGCCTCTCTCGTCGGAAGTTTGGACATGAAAGAAAGTCAGGATTGCCTTAACAAGTTTGGTCATATTAGGGTAGTGCAGTTTTTCATCCTTCTGGTAAAAGATGAAATTTCAATATTTATTGACAGATTATCTGCTACATTCTTACGAATACCTTCGTCATAGATGTACATTAGAGTGTATCCCAAAAAAAAAAAAAAAAAAAAAAAAAAAAATGTATTTTCAAGTTGCACACCCTCTTATATTTTCCCTTTTATGTCAAAACAGTAAAAATTTTCATATAATTTTAACAATACCAACCCGTGCAGACTTTCATATGAAATTATGAACCAACACTTATGTACTAGGCTGAATTGAGAATTTTTGTTTTAGGAAATTTGAAATTTCATGAAAACCTTGCCTCTATAGCCCCATATGTACCACAAAACATTCATCCAAATTAAAAAATATTAAGGTATACAGCAGGAGGCCTTTTTTCAAAAAATTGATTTTTTCTATTTATTTTTTAAAATAAATTATATACATTAATTTCTATTAAAACCAATTTCAAAAATTATTAGCAAACACATATTTAAATCAAAATTTGCAAATGAAAACCTCCCGTATTTTTGGGTACCTTGTGGGAGACTTAAATATTGCATAAGAGCCATTTATTGTTTATATTTTTCAGCTTTATAATTTCTGAAAAATTACCTTATGTTTTTAAAAAAATATATATAAAGAAAAATATTAGGTTTTGAAGAAAATTATGAATTTCAGGCCAAGGGCAGGATACTTTAATATTTTTTAACTTGAATAAATGTTTTTGTGGTACTTTTGGGGCTATCAAGGGAACGTTTTATCAACATGAAACTTCAAATCTTTTATTGGATCTAACTCAAGTAAATCTTCAGTTCTTTCTTCAAGAGCTTCTTTTTTGATGAAGCAGGGTATAACGTTCAATGAAAGGTCACATAACTCGTTATGCATAAGGTGTAGAATTTCTCTGGGGGTACCAAAAAATATAGGATTTTTTTTGGGAAATATAGGATTTATAGGAAATATAGGATGTCTTTGATATGTTTATTCATGACTAAAAAGATTAACAAAACTAATCTATCCTATTCTAAAAACTACTGAAAAATTTATTTCAACTTCAAGCATTACTACACCAAAAAACTATGAGATAAAACAAATTTTAATATAGATGCATATTACTCAAATCAAATTTAGTAAAGATGATAGAAAATAGGGAGAAATAAACAAGTCTTATATGAGATAAAAATCAAATTAGAGTTAAATGGATTTTTTAATTTAAACTGATTTTAAAAGAGTTCAATCACAGTTTATATATGGAGCTGGTACGTAAACATGGGCAGTAAAAATTTGTAAATTTAATCTTATTTGTAAGCCATACAAATTATTTTTCCTAAGTATTTTGTTCCAAGTGTCATCATCCACTTCTGAAGCATAGGATTGGAATCCACCCAACACGATCGAAATTTGTTCTTTTTCCAAAATCTTTATCAAATGTACATTCTTTTTTGCAAGAAATTCAAAAAAAGATGAGCAATAAAATTCAAAATTGTTGCAAGAGCATGTTCAATGCACAACTAAAATCATAACACAACAATAATCACTTTGTTTACTTTTTTCTCGAAAGGATCTATTTCCCCACTTAGATCGTATTCGCTTTTGACCAATCGCAGCACAGGATTACGCAGCGTGCTCTAACCACTCGAACTGCCTGTTGGTTAAGTAGAGAATGAGCTGATGTGGAGTAGGCATCACTATACCGATTTGAATCAAGTTAAACGAATCACAGCGCAGGAAAACGCTGCACTTGTTGGTTAAGTAGCTGCATGCACGGAAAGGATTTTTCTTCAAGGGGAAAAAAATACGGATTTTCACCAAAACGAAGTTTTTGTTTTTCAAAATAACCGAAAATACAGAATTCTGTCAAGATACAGAAAAATCACATGTCTGGTAATAGCGAAATCACTTTTGCCGACTTTATCTTGTGCAACTAAAATTTTCCCTGATTTCTACTTACAAAGAATCACATGTAAATGAGATAAAATACTTCACCAAAGTTGTAATTAAAGCAATGTTTATACCAATCAATCAATACAGATAATTAAAAAAAAGAAAGTTTTAGGAGCATTCTTAAAAGTTATTTCACATAGTAATTGGTTTAGACTGTATGGAGTTTTATTTGAAACATTTTGTACTGTAACATTAAACACTTCATAAGCAAGTCTTTTCTTTCACAGCCGAAATCTTAATTACTGGATTTTGAAAACTTATTAAAATTACTCACAATAATCATCCAATATTTCTGGAGCATCAAGGATTCTATCAGGAGTCTGAGGTATATGGCGGGTGGCTTTCTTTGTTGAACCAGGGTTTTTCGAAGAACTATACAGGACTTTCAACCCATTAGCATGACCTAGGAAGTAAAATTTAAGCACTGTATGCTTTAAATAATACTTTGATAGTACTTATACTGTAACTAACATTAGTATTAAAATTGGCTTTAAAAATATTTCGTAAATGAGCCTTTTGATAACTATACATGAAAAATCAGCTCAGTAAGTTTAAACCTAAATATTCATCTTGAATTACCTTTTCTTAGTTAAAAACTTTTATTCCTATATTTGTGCAAATTATATTATATCCCTCACTTTTTGAGCAGTCACTAGTAAATGAATTTAGTTAGGCCTTTTTATGTTTTTGTAGTGGCTCACTTTATGTGTCAAGACTCTTTCGTTCACATGGAATTTGGTTTGAAAATAAAACAAAAGATGAGAATTTGAGTAATGAATAAAAATAGTGCTCTTGCATGTAGTGTATATTTTCTTCTAAAAAAACCTTCAAAGCAGAATACTTGACGATGTTCTGCAACATAAAATCATTTGACCAAAATTGTTCTGCAAGTACTTCAAGCGTCGTATACACAAGCATCCAACGTGACCTTTTCCACAATGAGAGCCCTAAATTAAAACCGTTTCATACAAGAGTAAAACTTCGCTGTTGCTATGCATTTCAGTGGAACCTAAACCGATTGAGATTATCTAAAAATATTTTATATGTTTTCTAAAATGCATAGAAAGTACAAAAGTACAAAATTTTATAAAAATCCAAACCTAGTTGTTAAGCGAGGTTTTTTTGGTTAATTTTACATGGCATGAAGGAGCAATTAAAATAATGTTACTAAAAAAATAAATTACTAAAATAACAAATAAAAAGAGTCAAGTTAGGGTAGATTAATAGTAAAACACTTCAAAACTTTCTAAATAATTGAAATATTTTCATGATGCAAAAAGATTAAAATCGCGAACAAGGCACATAATTTTCAGCGATTGACGTGTTTTAATGTTGGCATGTTTCCAAAACATATGTTTATGGAGGAAATTGCAGTGGATGAAGATCGATTGGGGGAAATTAGGAAAAGGGGAACCAAAAACGCTAGAAAAATTAGAATCTTTTCAGATTTAGAATATGAAATTTCTGTAGAAACTGCAGATTCGTCTTCCAACTCAAGATAGAATTTTGCGCAAAATCTGTAAACTTCTTTAAGTTCAAAGCAAATCTAAAGTTCCTGCAAATGACCTTTCAAATTCAACAATTTTCACAAGCTTTACGCCAAACTCTCGTAATTTGCGAGAATTTTGGATTTTCTTCTAATTTAAAGAAATCTGCAGAACTTCTGCAAAATTCTATCTTGAGTTGGAAGATATTTGCAGAAAAACTGCAGTTTCTGCAGAAATTTCACAGAAATCTGTAGAAAATTTGTCTGAGTTTTCCCCACACATTTGAACAGAATTGTTCTGCAGCTCAGGCATCTGTTCTGCAAAGTACGTTGCAAATTTAGTAGTATTCTGCTTTGGGAAAAAACTCTGTACAACAGTTAGCACAAATATTTAGATTAATTTATTAGCTACTTGTTTAAGGTCATACAAATAAAATGCACGAAAAGAATGTGGAACGAGCCAGACACTTCTAATCCATTCAATTATCTTATTAATAATATTAGTGTCCATGGGTGTCTATTCAAAAAATAACTTAAAGAAAGAAGAGGGGAAAAAATACACACATAAGAATAATAAGCACTTACAAGGGATCTCATAAATTCATTTTCAAATATAAGGACTAATTTGTACCTAGAAGGACTGCTATGCACCCTGACTGTTAATTATTTGGTACTTAGTAGAGTCGAATTTTTTTTCGGTATAACACTAGCTAATGAATGTCGATTTGGTTTGTAAAAGTTGGTAAAATGCTTTCAGGAGTGAAATATAATTTACTAGCTGCATTGCCCGTCTTCGCATGGTCTACCTTGAAAATAAAAATTGCGTCAAGTGACGTATATTCAACAATCAGGCTTAAATAAATAAACCTCACGCAAAATTTCTCTCCCAAATAATGACGATAGATATTAAAATACTTTTAAGGAATTAAATCAAGAAAGATGGATTTAAAAAGCATAACTATAGAAACACAAAAGAAAATAAGCTCAAGGAAGTAAAATGTGAAAGAAAAAGGTTAACAATTTGAAGGGAAATGAATTTTTTGAACTTGATTTAAAAAGAATTGTAACTTTTTTCCCTTTGGAGTTAGAAGCTTACTTTTTCAACCAAAGGTAGAGTTAGATCTGGAGTAAAAAATGTCACTTTTTCCAATGGTGTCAAAAAGAAAACTGTGGAACAATTCCTTCACTTTTTATTGATTTATTTAATGATGAAAGTAGTGGCTAAATTTCAGCTAAGCCTAAAAAAATTCGAGTTAAAAATTCAAATAATTCCCGCCGTAATCAAGTTGGAGTATTGAAACAAATTGCTTAGAATGCAGAAAATTCTACCCTTTCCAAAGCTATGCAATACTAATGCGTGCAAGCAAATTTTCACCCCCATATTTGGGAATTTATGTGAAAATTGGGCCTAAATTGGAGTAAAAAAAGAACTGCTCATTGAATTTTTTTCTAAATGGTATGCAAATCTTTCTGGTGCTAAAAGAAAGATACTGTTAAAATTTCAGCGAAATCAGCTAGATAGTTCTCTAATTTTGCGCGTTCACACAAACAGACGCTTTTGGAGACGCATTTTATACTATGTAGAGGTAGAGATAATGGAATAGTATCTAAATAAAACATTCAAGAGTTACCTGTTGGAGCTTGTGGAGCTTTATTTTGATATGCAAGAATTCGGAAGTTTGAAATATCTCCATTGAGATTTTCGCTCATCGTCTTTTTATAGTGAGATGACTTTGGACTCAAGTTTTCTTCTCCTTCTCCACCATTTTTAGATAACTATATGCAAACATAGTATAACACATAATACAGGTAACAAAAATAAGTGAAGCAATTCAAAAGTATAAATCAAAACCAACATGGGGAAAATGCACAAAAATGTTCCTTATCCATGTATGGTTTTTGCCAATTTTAATTTAAAAAAAAATACAACTCATTTTTGTTTTAAATAGACTAAACCTGCAAGGTAACTGAAAATGGTTACAATTTTTATTTTATGGAGTTAAAATTACATAATGCAACAGAGTTGAAATATAACAAATGAATAGAAAAAGTAATCTAAAATCTTTATAATCTTTTGAATAAATATTTTGAATATGAATATTGAATACACGAAATGAAAGTGACATATGAATAAAAGGGAGAGAGAAAAGGGTTAACCTCACAGAAAGGCAATTAAAAGAACAAAATACAGACTGAGTCAATGTAAAAGGATTATTTGTGACAATATCAAGTCATCAAAGTAAAGAACAATGACATAATATTATTGAAAGTCAACATAAGTAAAAATTAATACAAACATGGCAAGAAAATAATGAAACCTGGAACAACATTATAGTTTGTTAACTACTGAGATATGAAGATTGACAGTTAATGCTAATTATATGTATTCATTCACTGTCATCCACTTTGTCTACTAAAGTTGAAACTTCCATGAAATTGTTAGATCCCTTACAAAGGATTAGGCAGTTATTGTAACAATTTAATTCTTTTGAAAGATTCTTTTTTTGAATTTCTTTGCTCCATAGAAAAAAAAAACACTATAAAAGTCTTTCAAAAAATTTTTCGAGCATTGGTCCTTCTCATAATTTTTTCTCCCTCGAGATTTTACTTATTTTTACTCTGATCCGACGTTTCAGTTTTGATGGCGGGGATGGCGCCAGCTGTACTCGATAAATTTCCAAATTTCTTAAGCAGCAATATATTATTAATTTTTTTTTTGTCATTCAGTAGAAAAAAATAGCTCAATAACTTTTTGAGACACACTAAAGGAGGATAAATACGAATGCCTAGGGAGGTAAAATCCTTACAATGTAAAAAATAAAATTAAAACTAGGAGGCATTGTACAGCCATAGAATTAATGTGTACAGTAAAAAAAAAAAAAATGGAAAGTCATTTTTGAAAAAAATGATTAGGTTAAGTACTTGAGGATTTTTACTGAGCATTATAAATGAAATAATTAATCATGATAGATATCCTTATAATTGAGAATCAAATTTATAAGCCGGGATATTTAAAACAGAAAACGCATGAATTAATATTATCAGGGTTACCAACCTTGGAGAAACAATTTGAGGAGCATCTTTGGTGATTTTGAGGAACAGTTTAAAATTTTGCAGAGCAGGTGTGTATTATGTATAAAAATCAATAAAAATAACAAACCACTTATCTAAAATCGCTTTTTAGCTTCAATAAATCACTTTAAGCACAAGTGTCAAAATACTTATTTTTAAATTAATAAAACAGCTTTAAACACTATTTCAATCTTTGAGTATAAACATCTTTAATTTCCCATATTTACATGTTTGTTATGATAAAATAGCAAAATTTGAGCTTGAAAACTTTTGGCCGGGAAATGTGGAGCAAATGAATTTCATCGCAGAGCCGCTGAGTTTTGCCGTTTTTTGCGGAGCAGTTGGCAACTCTGTATGATGTAAAAAATTTACAATGAGTAAGGCTTAATAAACTAAAGAGTAAATAAATATACCATGTAATGTCCTAATTCGAATTGCATAGCACTTCTGTTGGGAATAAATCTGTCTCCTTGGGGATGTAAAGGGCTTTTTGAAGTACTGTTATTTCTTCCAGGAGTTAGCCTCTTTACCCAGTCATCTGCAATTCAAAAATTAAAAAACAGCATTAATGGGGAAAAAATCATGAGGACACCAGTTTTTATGAAAAAATACCATGTTTTTCAATAACTCAAAAGAAATGGGTGTGTTCATTCTTTTATATGTGTTAGAAGTAATACTTCTTAAATCCAATTTTTAAAATGAGTATTTAGTTATTTCTCAAAGAATTCTTAGAGACTTTCTTACCGAGTATGAAGCATGGTAAATGGTAAATGTAGATTGACATTCAAATCTTTGACATTTTTTGTTGGTGTCTGCAGTACTGTGGTTGTAAAATAATGTTTGAGGGAGGACTCGCCAAAAGAAAACGTCGTTTGAAACAAATTTACATTATGGTGTGGCGGCCAGTATTGCCAAGCCACTCACTATTTTCGGGAGAAGTTTTCTAATCTCGTTTCTGTCAACGCTGCCGTCGTCGCAGATGTTTTGATTCCGGCTTGAACAGTTGTCATGTCATGCGTTGACTGGCACAGCCAACCTATGTAAATAATAATAAAACTAAATGATTATCTCGTATTTACCGACTCGCCTTGTGAATCTGCACCCATCGCACAAAATATTTCAATAAAAAATAAAATTTTTAAAAGGCGGTACAATTTAATATCCAAATGCCTTCCTTTTTTTCAGCTGCATATTTTAGGTAAAAATTACCAGTTTATGTTAAATAGAGATAAATAGAGTATATTTATTGCTATTTAACATTATGAATTATTTTCCGATTAATGTGTAATATTTAAATGACTTTAATATCTAGGTAAATTTAATGTGCAGTCATAGGACTTGAGAAAATCCAAAAAGAAACAAAAATTAAAATCTCCTGATTTTCACTCAAATTAAAATAACTCTTAATATGATATTAGTTGCACTATATATTTAATTTAATATCAAATATTTAAATTTGCTTACTGTTCTGGGGCAGGATATTTAAATATTCGGTTTTGTCTGGCAAATAGGCAGTATACCGAATACAAACCAAATACAGTCGGACCTCTATATATCGAAGTAGCAAATTGCCGGAAAAAAAATCGATATAGAAATCTTATTTTATGATAAAAATCTTCTAAAACATTAATAATTAAGGTTAATTTTTGGGTATGAAACCCTATTTCTAATTTATACGAGCATCGGATTAAATGAAAATTAATAATTAAAAAAATTAACAGAAATTACATTTTTGCGCTTTCATACACCTTCATTCTTTGGCAATTCAACTTGATCTGCAACATAAGGGGGAGTTTCGTTTTGAAAATTTAATCGAAAGAAAATTAAAAAATCATTCTACCTAACTTGAATGATTTTTACTGAAGCTAAAATGACTAGGAATGATAATCAACAGAGAAAAGGCATAACTTGAAACTGATTTGATAGTGCTACTGGTTAAAATAAAGATTTGAAATAAACTTGAGGGAATTTAAGAACTCCAGAATGGAACAACGACGTATCTTCACACCTCTTAACCCCAGATTCCTTATGAGTTTCATAGCAACCTTTAGTGAACATAATTTTCTCCTGTAACCTTCAGTTTTCATGAGACAAACAGTTAAAAGTGGAAAAAAAAAAAATCTACGAATGTCCCAAATTTTTTTTCGATATATAGAAATAGTTTTTTCTATGTAATGAACATAGAAATTTGCTAGGATTTCGATATATAGAAAATTTTGATATATGGAGGTTCGACTGTATTTAGAACATCTTTAGTGAAATACAGTTTTTTCAGAAAATAACAGAAACTCCTGCTGCCTCAAAATTTTTCATTCCTAGTACAGTAGCAAACTCCATCAGTTCAGAAGGAAATAAGCAGTCAAAATAATGAACCTGACCTGAACATTGCATGGACACAAGGTAACAAATATGTTTATTTCAACATTACAAACCTTTTTTGGGACTAGCATTAGGCTTTGAGACACTCTTATTCACTGATAAGTTCATCAAAGTTGAATTATTACCACAGGAGCTCATGGATAAATCAGGAGATTTTTCCATAGCCTTTCTTTGCCATCTTGGAATTGGTCCTTTGCTTAAAGGAACGTCTAAACTTAAAGCTTTACTAAGTTCATTTTCTAGATTGAAGTTAGCCATAGTGGTACTCAAAACTAAAAGATGGAAAATAAACATAAGACACAAATAAGTTATAGATTTACAACATAAGTAAGACAGAGAAAAGATATTGAAACTAACAGTGACACAGTGGGAAATTTTTCATGAGGGTTTCATAAATTTTTGGAAATAAAAGGCTGGAAAGTGTAACTTTAGGCCCTTGCATGTGTGTTTATACATATAATTTTGTTGCTTCATGGGAGGGAGTAAACATATTCAGATTTGAAAAAATCATCTGTTGAAACCCCTTCCTTTTGTGTAACATGAGATGAATTATTGTACTTTTCTGCTTGCAATTGGGAATTTGTGCAAACTAAGAAATAAGTATAAGGGTTAAAGTAAGCAGACAATATTATGTAGCATCAAAACTCTAAAGATTTTGTACCAAACTAGTAAAAAAAAGTTGAAATCCAATTCTTTCTACATATTTACTGTCTGCCTCTTGGTTGTTGATTGGAAAGAGGTTTGCCAGACCTAGATAAAAAACTGCATGCTAAATTACGATTTTCAAAACATTTTCTGCAAAAAAAAAAAAAAAAAAAAAACCCACTGGCTTCCAAATCCCATATTGCCACCTACAAAAATTATAAAGTTATATATAAGAGTCGAGCGTTGTTACGCAATTCCATTATCTTTTTCAAAAAAATTATAATTACTTTCTTTTGATTATTAACTGAAGGAACCCACAAAACTGACAAAGGAACAGATGTCAACCCATGAAGAAATTAATTTTAAAAATAAATTTCCGACCTGGAGATTTTACAGCCTTGGTGGTTTAGAAATTCAAAGGAAGTAAATCCACTTCAGGGGTATACTTTTCATGGGCTTTTGAATGAGCCTGAAATTAAGACAATCTTATAATTATTTCGAGTAGAAAGAGCCATTTAACGCCACTTTCGGGTCCTGAAATGAAAATTCACACAATTTGGAAATCTTTTGGCATTTGAAACTCCCACGTTCCTTCTGAGGTGCCCAAGTACCTCCCTGCCAAATTTGCTCATGTAGACTGTAGATTTGTGTAGAGAACATTCTTATTTAGATTGTACTTTTAAAATTAAAGAAAATTACTAAAGTATTTAATTTTGTTTACTGTTGTAACCTATTGAAGTGGAAAGTATGAGGAATCAAAGATAAAATTTTACAAAACAATTTGGACAACATTTTAGGTAATAAAATAAAATCACATCAGATGTCACCTTCATGTGACATAGGATGATTTTAATGGGCTTACATGAAATTCTAAGGATTTTTTTTTCTTTCCCATAGCTCCTACTCGAGAACCTTGTCATTATGTGACACAGGGTATGCTTGAATAGAGTAATCGGTAAACCAGTGACTAACCAGGTGCATTTTATGAGAGCTACTGGTTAGCTGATCATATGAAAATGTTCTATGGACATTCACCACTGATGTCACCAAATCAACCAACCTATTGCTCTATTTGGACATACCCATAGAGGTGCATCAAACTCAACACTCAATACAAATTTCAATGGCACAAACTGTACAATGACCACAACTGTTTTGCAATTTCTTCCACAATAGTGTATGCAATTTTAGTGTATGTAATTTTGCCATTCCTTCTGTGGCTAATTGGCTTTAATATTCTTCAGGTGTGCTCACGAGAACGAGGGTCCATTGGAATCCAAAGTTTTGCGATGGGGGGCGAGGGCGTTATTCCACAGCATTTGAAGGTGGTGCGCTATCGCTTTTGAGCGGTATGGGCAACCCTGCATTCGTCATATTTGAAAAGCTTTTCAAGAAACAAGTTTTGAAAATTCCGCGATATGTTTAAACAAAAATACATAAGTTAGATAATAAACTTTAAATGCGATGACATAATTACGAAATTCCTAATATATAACATCTCAAGCTTTCATAGACATAGCAAACTAGTGCGGCAACTACTACATATTTACTTAAAAATTGCTGAACGGGCATTAAAATATTGCTCTCAAAATCAGCCACTTACATTTTCAGATTAATTACATTCAAGTTGAATTTATTTTGAGAACCAATAAGTATTTCTTTTGCATGTTACTAAAGCAGCAAAGCAAGAAATTTTAAATATTGGCGGTTGAGTTGTTTTGGTTTTGATTGATGTTCTTCTTCACTTCTCCGTGCTTGAAAGCATACTGTTTAAATCTCAATAAATCAAAAATTGCGATACATATGCTTTAACCAGACTCATATACTTATCTTTTGTTTGAAAACAGCAATATCTCAGCTGACAGGCTTCTTATTATGCTTAAAAAAAATTTAATAGCACTTTGTATTTGTTAACTGTAAAGTAAACTGTAAAATTTAAACGTACGAAGTGGCTATTGCGCCTTATATTTTAAGGTCCAATAGCACTCGCTATTGCGCCTGTATCGCATATATACATGTTTTATCGTATCGTAATCGATATGTATGACGTCGTAGAACCATTTTGAAAGTTCCTGACTGTTGGACGTATGTATGTAGCGTGTGTGCAATTAATTAAATTAATAAGAGTATTAATTGTACAAAAATTCGTTTAAGTTCGAGCTGCAAAGAAGATTGTGAATTGGGGTCAATTCACAATTCGATTGAAAGAGAAATTTGAAGTATGTAGGTAATAGTTTTATTTATTTTTTTTGTTGCCGGTAACATCGCATTCGTTCCTGAATGTGAATATTGCTATGTAATTTTAAATAAACATACAGTTTACGTGTTACTTTTACTATGATGAACAAGTACTCTAGTTTTCTGCACGTTAAGAGCATTTTTATCATGTTTTTAATAACTTGTTTTGGTGTGTTTGTTGCTGTGGAATTTTGTAATTGATTTTTAACCTGCCCTCCGATGAGCTAGAGACTTAAAATTTAGTTTTTTTTCCGTATTTGTATCACTAGGCATTTTCCAGAGTGTTCGAAAGTTAGTTAACAGCCATAAAATTGCATGAACGAGCTCTCTTCCATTAATGTTTTGTGTTTCATATCTTTAGAAAGTCCATAAAAATTTACACGTCAGATAATTTTTTCGTAATTTATGTGATGATGATACGAACGCTTCAAATATT
Organism: Uloborus diversus; assembly: GCF_026930045.1. NCBI lineage: Eukaryota > Metazoa > Arthropoda > Arachnida > Araneae > Uloboridae > Uloborus > Uloborus diversus. The sequence continues at coordinate 180,718,721 of NC_072732.1, read as the reverse complement.
TATTTCAAAATGGGTTCCTAAGCGACTTTTAAAGGTTTAATGTAAACACAGAAAAAATTTTCTGCGTGCATTGATCTAATCATTGATCTAATTTTGCTTGTACATAGAAATGTAGATAAAACTAAATTATTTTGAGGGTTACATTGTTGTTTATAGAGCAATTTATTGTTTAAGCTAATTTTGTCGATTGCATAATTTCACTGGACTCTTAGTCAATTTAATGCCTCTGTCATTGTCTGATAAAAGTATTTAAAATGCATTGAAACATTTCGGACACTCTACGAAATAAAATAAAGTTCTAATACACCATGTTTAAAATTAACTTAAAAGTAAAAAATATTTCTCAAAACTTCTTGCTGATACAAAGTCCCAAACAAGTTTAAAAAATCTGTTTCATTTGAGTAAAATTTCCAAATTAAAACTGGCGAAATATGGTATATTTTCTAGAATAAAGTGATTTATGTATTAAACATTGTTAAAATACTGGTACTTGTTGGCTGAATTATGATTGTAAAACTGAAATCCATTCATATTATTCATATTCTTAACTTCCTGAGTGATAAAACAGTTTCAAGCAATAATATTTCATGCCAGCTTAACTGCTTTTTGGAGGAATTATGTAATTCTGAAATTTCAAAATAACTAAATTGAATCACCAATTTTTAAAAGATCTATCAATCATGCTTGTAATGCTTGAATTACTTTCTGACAAATAATTTGCATGTTTGATTTTCATGGTTTAAGGATGATTACTGAATTTTTAAATAAAAGTGCACAGTTAATTTTTAAATAAAAGTGCAAAGTAAAAAATATGTGTGCACAAGTAGCAACAACAAATGCCCCATTTTACAAGTGTACTTATATGTCAAGGATTTTTCATGTTTGGTATATTTGTTTTGATTCTTGAGATTTTTTTCCCTGTATGCAGAAAGATGTCCATTGTCCAATTTGTTTTAATTTATTATAGTACTACTTTTTGATGCTTTTCTGTATTGTTTGTCTGTGTAATTAGAGTTTATTCCTGGACTGTTATGAAACTTGATTCTCAACTTGAATTGGTTTTGTATTGTGCTATATTTTGAGAATTTTCCTGTAATAAGCAGGCAATGCATTCAATTCTTGAATAATTTTCGTTTTAATGTGTCTTACTTCTAATCTTAATTTTATAAGTCTCTTCTTTATTATGAAGCAATTGTAGCTAAGTAATTTTTTTTATTATAGATGGTTCCACTGTAAGTGACAACAAAAAAAGTTATCGACAATAAGCTATTGCTAACAGCTAGTTAACATTTGAACCTATTTCAATTCCAAACATGTTGAGAAACAAAATATATTAATTATTATCTGAATAGGTTGGATACATATTCCGAACTATTATGTGCTGATCCAAACTATCCATTAGCATTGTAATAGGGTTGCATTTAGATTTTACATTAAGTTTTTTCTCCTCTATTAAGTTGTAATGCAACATGTTTATATTTAACAGTAAAGTAATAAATGATAAATGATTTCTCTAAGCTTTTTGCAGATATAAAGTCCCTCAGAATTTCTTACTAATTGTCTGGAAATTTGTAATTGTGAGTTTTTGATGACTATAAAAATAATTACCAGTATTAAAAAAAAAAAAAATCATGCACATGTTCTACATAACAATAATTAAAAATGAGAAAGCTTAAATCTCTGACTAATTACAAAGCAATAAAATTGATTCTTAAGTTATAATTGCATCAATTGTCTAATGCGAGTGCCTTTTATTTTTCCTTCCAAAGCTTCAAGTGTTTTGATTACTATTATAAACTCAAAATCACAAAGTTTTCACAGTCTATTGCAAATTCTGAAATTTTATTGTGCTTTGAATATGCATTAAATTCGAAGGAATTATATTATTTTTTTAGTTTGTTTCAACATTATAGTTTAACTTTTTATTCCATCAATTCTTAAAATTTTTATTCTACATGCTGTTAACTTGTTTCAAAAAAAAGAATATTGAAATTCAATGTTCTACGAGTGATAGTACATAGTTTATTACTATGTAAGCAGTGTGTAACTCACTGCTGGTTCAGGAGGAGGTTGGTTGCCAAGTCCCCCTAATGAATCCTCGCCCTGTACAAAGAGGTATGCAAATTGTTCATTTCTCTCAAATTTTTAAACATTACATTTTAAAACGGCTTTGCACGGTCCACCTCGAAAAATTTTTATGTCAAATGACACGAAGAAGGTAAACATTTAAAATTCTACGATTACAGAAGAAGCCTTTAAAACAAAACCCAGAATTTTATTTGTTCATATTTGAGAAAAAAATGGCAACAGATCTTTCGTCTCAATGATTTTCTTCACGCTATAAATTTTAATAAAAGCATTGTGACAGAAAGTTGAGATGAAGCACTGAATAATTTTGTTGAAGTATTTCTGGTGCTAATTTCAAACCAATTGTTTAACTACTGCGTTTTTTTTATCTAATCCATAACTAAGACAAACTAGTCTTTATCAATGATATTAATGCAAAAGTTAGTGCATTTCAAATTATTGCCACTGGTCAGGTCTCGATCTTTTTTTTAAAAAAATCTAGGTCTCGAAAACGGGAAATTTCGGTGTTGTGAAGCTGTATTGAGGAACACTGGGACAGCATACTGCCATGCTAAGCGCAAACTCCGTATCAGCAGCTGAGTATGTTACTGGACATTTTAAAGTTTTGAGTAAAGAGTTGAGAAATAACTGCCTAGGAGGCTTCCATTGATTTTTTTTTTTTTTTTTTCTAAATCATACTATATAGCAGCATCTACCACGGTTGCAAGTACAATCTCTTACCCCAAGAGAGAGGTGATGTTCACCTACTATTTGTACTGATTATTGCCAAATTTTAATTTTGCCACTTACATCCCTTTGCTTCTCACTGCCTCAAATAACCGTAAAATATTGTATTCAGATGAAATGTGTGACACAGAACCACCCGATAGTAGTAAGTCAAAATTTGACAAAAAGTGCATACACGACTTCAGCGTCTAGCACAGCTAATTATAATGTAGTTAATTTAATAAATAGCAGTATGAGAAAAGGTATGCCATCTACTTTAATTAGACCATGTACTTTTCACGACAATTCTAATAATTTAAGACTAATGTAATAATGTAAGACTCTAGTAATTTACTTCCTCTTCTTTTCCAATGTTTAATCAAATACCATTGTATAATTGAACTTGATATAAATGATATTGGTTTTATCTCGCTTTGCAACAGAAATCAGGAGATCGGAACCCCTATCTGATGTGGAACTCATGGGATCAAGGAGATCTATGTGCTGCAGACGAAGCCAAACAAATGGAAGCAAGACAAAATAAAAAAAAGAACTTCCTATTCATGACAAAACCGCTGTTGCTGCCCCCCTTGTGTACCAATGGAACGGAGCAACACCATGGGAGCCTTCACTGAACCATCAGATGGAGTGTTTCATCTCTGATATTTTCATCTGTAGTATCAGGCAATGCCTCTGGTAAGGGGGATTGACTAGGCTGTACCCAACCAGCCAGCAACTCCTAAACTTGAAGCAAAATTGCCTTTCAATCAGAAGACATGGACCTTCCACCAGCCAACAATTGCCTATACTTGAATGCAAGCTTACTTGACAATGGAGAAATAAGATGCCAAGGGAAAGAAATAGTTCCTAGCGCCTTGGCTGACATTTGGGTGAAATTCTGCTCTTCACTTTAGAAATCGGATTAGTTAGTTAAACACACACATAAGTAACCTTTTTTTTTTTTATAATTTCTCTCAATCGTTGAATATTATCAATCAACCAGCTGAGCATTTTATCCATTTGAATCAGATATGCCAACCAATAGCAGCTCACAGACTGATGATGATCTCTTCTTATTTGCGAAGTAGGTAGGGTAGGGAGCTAGTAAGTGTGACGTTTTTTCTGTTAACTCGGTTTTTCTTCGCCTCTCGTGACATCATTGTCAATTTCTTTTGCAAGCAACAATTTTTGCTTATTGTTCTCACTTGACTGTTTTGGCGTCCTATCATTTTATTTTCCCACCAGCACCCGCGGCAGCATCACTGTTGACCGGCTCCTCACAATACTGCTCCTCTTGCGAAAACCGTCTCCAGGTTGCATCCATATGCTACACACATGCGCATACATACACAAATACATATACAAACGCATACACACAAACACATACATACACACAATACGCATATACACAGACACCTACACAAATACACACACAACTACCCACACACTCATACCTGCACACAAACACACATGCCTACACACATACACATACTCCCTACACACAAACTCGCACACACATAAACACTCATGCCTACATACACACACTCGTTATTGCAAAAAACATTTGAATTCAAGAGGTCAAAATTCAAATTAATTTTTATTTTTTTTAAATCTTATTTGTGTCTTACCAGATAAAACGTCTTGTCTGATAACAAATAAGATAAAAACAAATTTTGTTTTCAAAATCTTCTCTTCTTAGTTATGACTAATTTGATTTAGTTAATTTTGCGTAAAATATTTAAAATTTTTTGCTGAATGCTCTGATGCTTGTTTTTCTAAATATGATTGATCTGTGAGTTTTGAAGGCATTGCCTGTTTTGAAATTGCTTATGTTTAAATTTGTTAATTATTTGTTATTTTAGGCTTTGTAGTTTTTTAATCTTGCTGAAAAAAGTGCAGAGAATTGAATGCTGTCTTTAATACTGAATAGTATGCAGCAGGGAGATTTAGAAATTGATGATTAAATACACTGCACTAATATTTTAAAACTTGTACAATTTCTTTTTTAAATTTATATTTTTAATACATTCTGTAACTACAAAAAATTGTCATTTATTGCATTTAATTCAATTATTGCTCTATATTTTGAATACTTTTTTGCACCCATGCATAAATGTCAAAAAATTTGGTTACTATTATGAAAAGAAAAAAGAAACATGCATACAAGTTGAAATTTTAAATGAAGAATTCAACGTTATTAATTAAATTAGAATCAGCTGTATAAATAAGTTACGTATATATTTGCACTTGAATGTCCACCATTGAATAAATATTCAATAAAAACATAATTTTGTTCTGTTTTTTGATATTTTCTAACAAAATACAGTTTCTCCAAAAATGTAGGTTTTTACCCTGAGGTCCAAAATCTTGTCAACCCTGGTTTGTTGGTATCCAGGCTAGTAATGTATGATCCAATTAATTTAGCATGAGGTATTTGATATTTGACTGCATGTTTTGATGCCTATATGAGTATGTGCAGTTGATCTGTGAGTTTTGAGTTTGATTAGCTTGTTATTTGTTTATTTTAGGCTTGCAGAATTTGTTTTAGCTGAATAAAAGGGCTGAGGAAAAATTTTTGAGGAAGTAAAAGGGTTGTTAGATGTTACTTCCCCCTTTATATGGAGTAGCAGCCAGATACTTCACCACATAAAATGAATGTTTGACGATGCAGCAAGAGTTCCCTAATCAAATATTATTAACTTCAAGATTTAGATTTTAGACTGAATAAAATTTGTGTGATGCTATTAAAATACCTTTTATAACTGCAAACGTGTGCTTCTGTCTTTTCTCAGTTTTATATGTCTGGGCTTTTTGTCTTTTTTTTAAATTTATTCTTTTTATTTATTTTTTAATTTTTATTTTATTTATTTATTTATTTATTTGTGCATAACAAAACTGAATATTTCTTTAATTTTATTATGTAGTTCATATATTCTGGAATTTTGTAGACTTTCTTTTTCTGGAAAAATTAGGGAATTAGTGGAAACCTGATTATTTCCTTTTTAGTTATTCTGTGACACTTGATTCTCAGCCGTAACATACAAAACTGGAACCAGCACTTATTTATCTTGTAAAAATAATTTTGGTATTAAATGGATATACATTTAAACCCAAAAACTAAGTTATATATGAAAAAAATCCTCAAAATTAAATACATCGTTCAAGCATACAGGTGTAGTATTGTTAATTTGTTATGCTTCTACATGAGGCACAGTGAACTGCTATTCAATGAACCAGAAAGTGCAAAATTGGCAAAATATTAAAGTCTGGTTATTATAACAAGCAGTTGAAAATATTGGAAAGAAAAAAAAATATTGAATATAATTCATATTTCAGTAGTAGTAGTAGTAGTACAATAATTATTCATATAAAATTTAATAATTCATATATTAAAATTGTATGATATTAAAAAAGATTTCAAAACAGCATTAGATAAATAAAATAATAAGTTCATTACTAATTTTTTTAGAGATGGTATATATAAGGCACTGGAATTGTATTATAAGATCTTTGTCGGTTCACTTTATTGAAACAGCAGTTAAACTATAATTGGAGCAAATAAAATATAATCTGCAGCATGATAATGCTGTGATTTGAATCTGCATAACCTTCACAATGCTGCTAGGTTAGGTTTGCCCCTACTATAGTTGCTGAAGAAAAGCATTCTATATGTCACATCATTTATGTATTTTCCATACATTTTGGTTATTTACTTCATGAAAATGTTTTCATTGTGTTCTTTCAATTAGAATTGTATAAAAAGACCTAACAAAACAGTACTTTATGTTTGTTCAGTATAAATAAAAAAGATTGGTCAACTATACTCCACAAATGGGACACAGTGGGCCACTTTGTGTGCACGCAATTTATTGTTTTATTCATAGTACATTGGAAATATTGTAGTACATAATTTAGAACGTGAGAAGAAAGCCTTATAAAATGTCTGGCAAATTTAATAGTACATTCCTTTTTTACTTTTTCATAGAAAAAGTGGAAGTGGTACATTGTGCACATGTGCTGCATATGCGTTTGAGTGTGATATGTATATCTCTTAATTCATGCAATTAAATTAAATTTTAAACGTACTGATCAAACTTTATGAATCATACAAAATCATGATGAATTCAATAAAAATAATTCTGAAGAAAGTGGTTAATTCTCCAGTTATGTTTTTAGACGGTCAGCCTAACGCGGAACCCCCGTGTTTGGTTCCCAAGTTTTTGAAAGTGGTACCAAAATTTACTTCAGGGTTCGTACGCCCTTGAAAAACCTTGAAAAGTGCTTGAAAAAAAAAGTTCATTTTCAAGTGCTTGAAAACCTTGAAAAAGTTTTAAAACCTTGAAAAAGTTTCTTGGTGCTTAAATTCTTTCTAAAATCATCGGATTGTGCTTAAAACTTTTAATAAAGTATTTTACTAATGCTATTTTCTGAACATGCGTTCGATTTGCAACATCGCGAAAAATCGCTTCCCTGTTTGGGATTTCAATCCTTTTCCATCTTGTAAATATTTTGAAGTTTTTTACAATCGGAAGCTATTTTGACGTATAGTAAGTACCTCAGATAAGTTTACTTTTTGTTTAATTTCCATGTCTAAAAAAGGAATTATTTTGTAAACCATAACAACATTGAACTTTCCCGAATTTCGCGAAAAATTTCTCTGTTTTTTGAAATTTCAATCTTTTTACATCCTGCAAATGTTTAAATATTTTGGCTAATCGATTGTTATTTTCGCATATACTACCTCAGATTAACATATTTTATGTTTAATTTTAGTAAAATATTAATAAATTTATTTTATGGAAAACATGCCAACGTTGAACTTACTTAGACTTCGCGGAAAATTGCTTCTCGTGATTGAAATATGAATCTTTTTGCATCTTCCAAATATTTAAATATTTTGGCTAATCTGATGTTCTTTTCATACATGCTACCTTAGATTATGTTTAATTTTATGATGTATTTTATGTTTAATTTTAGTAAAAAATTAATGAATTTATTTTATGGGAAACATGCAAGCATTGAACTTAATTCGTGACAATTTGCTTCTCTTGTTTGAGGTTTCAACCCTTTTGCATCTTGTAAATATTTTTATATTTTGTGGCAATTAGAAATTATTTTGGCACATGCTACACAAGATTAGCTTGTTTATATTATTTTTAATAACTAAAAAGTTAATTATTTTTGTTTTGTTTAATTACATATATACTTACTTAATTTTTTAATTTTAATTTTATCATTAGCTAATTCTTGTTTATTACAGATTTTTTGAAAAAAATTTTAATTTAAGCGATTGAACACTTAACATTTTGACTTAAAGTTTGTATTTTAATGATAAAGTTGAGCTATACAATTTTGTAAAGTTGAATTTATAAGTACATCATTTTTTTATGTCTACTAAAATAATTAAGGTATATAACACGGGTGATTGTGTTTTGGTTATTTACTATAAATCCAGTAGAGTTTGTTATGCTTTCATCTCCCTACTTCCAATTTCCCTCCTTTACCTCAAATATTCAAAATTACTACTTTTGTTGGGTTGTGGGGCATTTGGAACAGCTTACTAGAAGAGGCTGTAAACAGCAAAGGGGTAGATAGCTTAAGGAAGGTCATTGATATTCATTGCGGTCAAATAAATTGACTAGGACCAACCTAGTTAGGCCCTTTGCTTCTTGCTGGTCATCAACAGGCACTTATCTGTGCAATATTTTAACTTCATAAATTTATTCTAAAATAAGAAATGAATTTTATATGTATCAAAAGTAGTTGCTGTACAAATGTATATTTAAGTCATAGGGGTCTTAGTTTTGAAAATGATCCCCCCCCCCCCCCCCCCGATTAGCTCAGTGAAACTTACAGGTGATTTTGTATGAAATCGATTGATTGATTTATACTTTGATACCCATAAATAATTATCAAAAGTCTAATACTATTAAACTTAGTGCAACCGAAATTACCATCTGGGTTGTGTTTTTGATCCTAACCGCCCTTATATGTGTATGAACCACTATCAATCAAAACCTCCTCTAGCAATTCCATTGAATTTCTTCTGATAAAAATTAAAATCACTCAGGAAAGGTTCTTTTTTTTATATATATAAATATTAACTTGCATATTCTATAAAATATACTTCTTTGAATGTGAAGATTTCAAAATTAAACATCGTAGGACCTGCTCCTCTTTATGACCAAGTTTTTCAGACATTTGCAGAAAAACTTTCAACACAGTGGATCTTTTTACTTCCTTTTACAAAAAAGGAAGTATTGTATTCGCGAAAAAATTTTCACTCAAAAATCGCCCTTAATTTCCATTTTGCTCACCCCCAAATGAATGTTGAGTTTTTTTGTCGATTCGACCACATGCGGAAAAGTGCCTAAGAATGTATAGACACGCGAAATATCCATTTTGACCATCACCGAGGTAATTACAACGACTTTTCTCGTGACGTCTGTATGTATGTGCGTATGTGTGTATGTGCGTATGTATCTCGCATAACTCAAAAATGGTATGTCCTAGAAAGTTGAAATTTGGTACATAGACTCGTAGTGGGGTCTAGTTGTGCACCTCCCCTTTTGGTTGCTTTCGGATGTTCCTAAGGGGGTCTTTTGCACCTTTTTGGGGGGAAATCATTGTTAATATCAATGCAAACTTAAGTGGTGTTATAATTTGGTAAACACTTGGTGACGTATCGCCAAGCTTTTGGTCGCCAAGTTTTGTCGCCAACTTGGCGACGATTTTTTTTTTTTTTAAATAACTTGGTATTAACTTGGCCACCGATGGAAATATTTAGAGAGTTAATCATTGAATCACATTATTTTTATTTATTTTTGAAAGTACAGTAATTCATTTTCAAAATTATTTTTTGGCAACAGGGGAAAAACAAACGATTTCTTTTTTCTTACTTTTTTTTTTTACTTAAGTATTATTTTCCCGAAAGAATTTTCACTCAAAAATCAACCTTAATTTCCATTTTGCTCACCCCCGAATGAATGTTGAGTTTTTTTTTTTTTTTTTTTTTTTTTTTTTTTTTTTTTTTTTTTTTTTTCAAATCGACCACATGGATAAGTGCCTAAGAACGTATAGACACCCGAAATATTCATTTTGACGATTACCGAGTTAGTTACAACGAATTTTTTCGTGACGTCTGTACGTACGTATGTATGTATGTGCGTATGTACGTATGTGCGGATGTGTGTATGTGCGTATGTATGTCGCATAACTCAAGAACGGTATGTCCTAGAAAGTTGAAATTTTGTACGTAGACTCCTAGTGGGATCTAGTTGTGCACCTCCCCTTTTGGTTGCATTCAGATGTTCTTAAGGGGGTCTTTTGCCCCCTTTTGGGGGAAATCATTGATAATTTTGATGTAAACTCAAGTGGTGTTATAATTTGGCGAACACTTGGCGATATATAGCCAGTCTTTTGATCGCCAAGTTTTGTCGCTAACTTGGTGACAAATTTGGCGATTTTTTTAAAGTTTTAAATCTGGTTTCAATTTGGCCACTGTAGGAAATATTTACAGAGTAAACTATTAAATCACATTAAAATTACCAATAATGGGAAAATGACATGAAATTGGAGTAAAAGGAAGTCATGTGATTCACACATCAGCTCGTTTTTTATCAAAGTCTTGTTGTAGAAAAGGCAATTTTGTTTTTCTTTACTTTTTTATATTATTACCTATTATTTATATGTTTGCATTGCATGAAATCTTCATACAATATTTTTAGTACAAATTTATGATATTGCCTTGAAAAAAAAATTTTTTGCCTTGAAAAGTACTTGAAAAGTGCTTGAATTTTTTTCTCCCTTTAGGGTATGAACCCTGTTACTTCTGTTACTAGAATCAGCTAGTGAATGAGGTATAAAAGTTGGGTAGAATATCTTTGAAACTTCAATGACAAAGAAGTAAATTTCAGTTATTTTTAGGCTGATCAAGAATGATCCACGAAGAGGACCTGTTAAAAATTATTATTCATTTATACTATTAAAACCTGTTAACTTCTTCGTGTATCTGTGTGTCTGTAACCCTATCTCCTCCAGATTGTCATTGATGTATACCAGGTCAATACTTCTTATACTGTTAGATACAGAACATCCAGGGAAAACTATCCAGTCTCACCTATCACCTTTCTAAACTCTTAAGTAATTTTGTGATAACTTTTTATTGTTTTCTGTTTTTTCCCCTCAAAGATTGATTTTCTTACGTATTAATAATTACAATAATTAGGGGAGAGTCGAGAAGAATTGGACTGCGGGAGAAGTGGAACAGCTGCATTTATATAAGTCGAAATAAAGTGAAAAAATATTTCTACATCTTGTCCAGTAGATGTTATAGATGTAGAGTTGAGTCAAGCGAGGGTCTAAAGCTGCTACCACTACCGGACTAGCTAAAAATTAATTTTTCTCATTTTACTTCGGCTTATTAATGCAGCTGTCCCATTCCTCCTGACTCCCCACCCCTCTACCACACTTGTCTCTGTCTTAATTAACGTATTGTTGTTTGCAAGCCTGGATTTACCTATAGCAAAACAAGTTAAAGCTTAGAAACCCAACTTTGTTGGGAGCCTCCAACTCCCGAAAAACAACAGGAGTCATTCCTAAAATAAATGAAAAGTTTGAAGCAAAAAAGAACTCATTTTCAAGTGCTCGAAAGCTTTGAACATTAGGATAATGTATTGCAAACCTTGAATTTTATTATTCTAACGAATGAGAGGGGTCTCGTTCGTAGTGGGGAGGGGGGATGACATTACTCTTGCGATGGTCATCCCTATAATTATACATTGATTAATATTTTTAGCTGGAAGCCCCGCTAAAAGTCTTCGCCCAGAGGCCCCCATAAAATCTAGGACCGCCACTGACCACTACATTGGCTCCCCAAATGGCAGTACTCAATGGCAGAAAACGATCTTATTTTTACTTGCAACATACATTTTCCTTTTCGCACTTGCTATATAAAGTCCCCACTCCTTAAAGAATGGATGGGATTGCTCGTTTGGAAGATTAAACCCTAACTCAAATTTTTTGGAATTTTTTCTTTGACATAAAGTAAAACTCCTGAAAAGAATGAACTAAAATTATTTGCGTTTCTGATATCTAAATTGCCTTTTTTCTCCTTATAATATAACCGATATTCTATCGGAAAATAACCGAATCTGGTTCCGGAAATTTTAGAACCTTCAACTCAGTGCCGGATCCACAGGGGGAAAAGGTACATTCGGGAAGACCCCCCCCCCCAAATACATCACAAAAAAAAAACGCCTACAACTATTCTTGCGACTTCAATTGCAAAAAATTTCCAGGGGAGAGTCATTCTAAAATGTTATCAAAATTTTGGAATTTGCAGCCTCAATTTCGAAGAAGACCCTAGTTTAAAAAACTAAAACCTTACCACTTCCTGACATTACAAAAAAATCTGGGCTGCTTTTAAAACTTTAATATTAAATATTTCCGGGGGAAAGTTTTAAACTTCATGCCTTTGGTCAATGTCTTTAAAGATGGTCTTAAATTACGTTTTATTAAAGACTTCAATTCCGAAAAAAATTCGGGGGAACATCAATGAAGATCCCCTAACACTGCATGTTTGAAGCTTTATATTATCGAAAAATTGAGGGACAGCTCCCGATGCCATCCCTTCCCTTAATGGTACCAAAGATGGTAAACAAGAGCAGTTTTAGGACTCCGATTTCGAACAATTTCTGGTGGAAAATTCCGAACCCCTTTGCTTTTTCCAATGTCATAAAAGATGACCTACAATTGCGTTTTCAGGACTTCACCTTCGAAAAATTTCCGGAGAAGTTCCTACATCGTAACATTCCTGGGGAAAAGTTCTGAACTACATGTCTTTTGCTATGTCTTCAAAGATGTCCTCAATTGCGCTTTTAGGGGACTTCAATTCCGATTTTTTTTCCGGGTGAAAGCCCCCGAAACCTCTTGCTTTGCATCATTTTAGATTTCTGAAATTGCATTTCTGCTGTCTAATGTCAAAACGCAACAAGAGAGAATTTCTGAATCTGATCCTTTTCCTTCAAGTCACCAAAGATGGCAAACAATTCTATTTTTGAAAATATACCCAGAAATTTCCAAATTTTTTCGGAGAGGGTCCTTTAAACACCTCATATTTCTATTAACTACCAAAGAACATCTGAAAATGCGTTCTGAAAAAAAATATTTGGTAGAGAGCCCAAAAACACTCTTACTTATGCAAGGATATTAAACTTTTTTAAATTTTATTTTCGTTAGTCTCTCCCCCCCCCCCACATGCATTAGTCATTCGCCACTCCTAAAAGGGTCGTCTGGATCCGCCACTGCTTCAATTCCGACTCCTTTGCCCCAAAATCAGTCAGGGGCTCCACAAGCAAGGCCCGGGTTGCGCCGGACTTAGAGGGAAAGTGACTGACTCCGATTTCGACTTTTGAATCTGACTCCGACTCTTTTGCATCACCAAAATCAGTCCGACTCCGACTCCGCTAGCAGTGGGAGAGTTGATGAGGACTAGGAGGGAAAATGACAGACTCCGGATCCAACTTCATTAAATTTAAAACATTCGCGCACCGACCTCGACTCCACACATGCAATGACGGAGTTGCGGACTTGAAGCGAAAATGACTTACTCCGATTCCGACCTTTGTAATCTTAAGGCCTCTTCGAGTAACCGACTCCGACTCTTTTAACTCAAAATCCATCCTACACTAGCAATGAGATAGTTGTGGCCTTAAAGGAAAAATTATAGACTCTGAATCCGATTTTTGTAAATTTTAAACCTTAGAGTATCAACTTCAAATCCTTTACCCCCAAAATCAGTTCGACTCCGACTCCACAAGATGGGAAAGTTGTGAACTTGGAGGTAAAAACGACTCCCAACTCCAGACATTTGTAAATTTAAAACTTTTGAGTGACGACTCCATCTCTTTTACCAGGGGTGCCCACCCACCCTAAGAAAATTTGTGAAAATCCCCCCCCCCAATAGCAAGAGAACCCGAAAGTGAAAAATAATATTTAAAACATCCCCCCTAACACTTTCAATGGCGCAGTCCAGCGCCATGACCCCCCCTCCCCCCCAGTGTGACTGCCTTAATTCCATCTCACATGAGAAAATTCAAATTGAATTGAAAACAGATACAGATGTTGAATTCTCGTGAAAAACTCCTTTGGAATAAACGAAACCAATTTTAATTTTTTCACAGGGGTGCCCACACTCCCTATGGAGAAGGGCGCGTCCCCTAAATTTCCCGAAGCCCCCCCATAAATGTCAGAGCCCCCTAAAAATGAAAAAATACCCCTCAACTCCTTCCAAAAAATTTCAATGGCGCATTCTGCGCCATGCCCCCCCCCCCTTGCTTAGGTGGGCATCAATGATTTTACCCCAAAATCAGCCTGACTCCGACTCCGTAGCCCTGAAACAGACGGATGAATTTCTAAGAAAACAAAAGATAAGTAATTTACTAAGGTTTCCATATGTGACTGCCTTAATTCCATCTCACACGTGAAAATTAAAATTGAACTGAAAACTGATAGACGTTGAATTCTCGTAAAAAGTTCCTTTGCAATAAACGAAACCAATTTTAAATTGTTCACAATAGTAGATATCAGGGGTGCCCACACCCCCTATGGACAAGGGCGCATCCTCTTAAATTTCGCGAAGACTTCCCCCCGAATGCATCAAGAACCCCCTTAAAGTGAGAAAAATACCCTTCAATCCCCCCCAGAAATTTCAATGGCGCAGCCCTGACTTTACGCCAAAATCAGCCCCAAGAACAAGGGCGCATCTTCCTAAATTTCGCAAAGACCCCCCCCCCCCCTTCGAAATGCAAGAGTCCCCTTAAAATGAGAAAAATACCCCTCAAACCCAGATAAAAATTTCAATGGCGCAGTCTGCGCCATGCCTCCCCGCTTAGGTGGGCACCCTGACTTTACCCCAAAATCAGCCCCATGGACAAGGGCGCACCCACTTAAATTTCGCAAAGCCCCCCCCCCCTCGAAATGCAAGAGCCCCCTTAAAGTGAGAAAAATACCCCTCCAACCGTCCTAAAAAAATTTGAATGGCGCAGTCAACGCCATGCACCAACCGCTTAGGTGGGCACCCACTTTACCCCCAAAACCAGCCCAAAGGACAACGGCGCATCCCCCTAACCCCCCATAAAAATTTCAATGTCGCAGTCTGCACCATGCCCCCGCCCCCGTTTAGATGGGCACCCTGACTTTACCACAAAATCAGCCCCAAGGACAAGGGCGCATCCTCTTAAATTTCCCGAAGACATCCTTCCGAAATGCAAGAACCCGCTTAAAGTAAAAAAATACCCCTCAACCCCCCTAAAAATTTCAATGGAGCAGTCAGCGCCATGCACCCCCCTGCTTAGGTGGGCATGCCGGATTTTACCCCAAAATCAGCCCCAAGGACAAGGGCGCACCCACTTAAATTTCGCGAAGACCCCCCCCCCCCTCGAAATGCAAGAGCCCCCTTAAAGTGAGAAAAATACCCCTCCAACCGTCCTAAAAAATTTGAATGGCGCAGTCAACGCCATGCACCAACCGCTGAGGTGGGCACCCACTTTACCCCAAAACCAGCCCAAAGGACAACGGCGCATCCCCCTAACCTCACCAAAATGCAAGAGCCCCCCTTAAAGTAAAAAATACCCCCCTTAAACCCCCCATAAAATTTCAATGTCGCAGTCTTCACCAGGCCCCCCGCCCCCGTTTAGGTGGGCACCCAGACTTTACCACAAAATCAGCCCTAAGGACAAGGGCGCATCCACCAAAATTTCGCGAAGACCCCCCCCCCCCGAAATGCAAGATCCCCTTAAAGTAAGAAAAATACCCTTCAACCCCCTAAAAATTCCAATGGCGCAGTTTGTGCCTTGCCCCCCCCCCCTCCCCCCGCCTGCTTAGATGGGCATCTCTGACTTAACCCCAAAACCAGCCACAAGGACAAGGGCGCATCCCCCCAAATTCCCCCCCTCCCCGGAATGCAAGAGCTCCCTTAAAGTGAGAAAAATACCCCTCACCTCCTCCCCTAAAAATTTCAATGGCGCAGTCTGCGCCATGATCCCCAATAGGTGTACACCCCTGGGATATAATAATCCAAAATTAAGGCTCAATAGCTTGCTGGCTATTACGCCTTAAAAATTGCTGGCTCAATAGCCCAGTGGCTATTACGCCTTAAAAATTGCTGGCTCAATAGCCCAGTGGCTATTACGCCTTAAAAAATTGCTGGCTCAATAGCCCTGATGCTATTACGCCGGTAATGGATGCCGGGAACATGATTGCCTGAGGCTATGCCGGCGTAATAGCTGGGGAGCTATTGAGCCAGTTACCGGCGCAATAGCCACAGCCTTAAACGTAAACAATAAGCACGAAGCACGTGCGGAAATTTATAATTTTATTTTTAGCCTCTATATTTGTTGTGAATGTGAAATTTTGACAATGACGTCGAAAACGAAAAAAATCGAATTTAAAGAGAAGTAGGTTTCCACTGTTTGGAGGAATTTTTTTCCTTCAATCAAATTATTCATAACGATATATGTGGCATTAAGAACCACAAAAGCAATTCAGAGTCCTGCTTGTAGTTCTATTGCAGTTAATTCTCGAGTAGTAGCTTTATTCTCATTGCTAAAATTGTGCACACAATGCGTGTCCTAAACAAGCAACTTTTAAATTTAATTTTGATTCAATGCACTTGCTCTGTGTCCTCTTGTGTCATAAGGTGCACTTGATTCTAGATAGATTGTAGGATTTTAGAGGGTTACATGAATGATTTAAGTTGAAACCATAACTCATAGGAGCTCTTAAATGGCTTTGCACTCAAGGATCCGAGCGAGTCTGTCCCTGGTCAAAGTAGATAGTATTCGCGCATAAATTAGCAGTTTTGTGCTCACGGCCCTTCATTTTTCCAGCTTAGACCATTGAAAGATAGACGAGCCCTCCCATTCATTCGCTATTGCATGCGCTGAAGCAGGAGTAATTATCTCCTGGTGAAAACTTCTAATAATTTTGCCGCTGTGTACCACGTGGTTAAGTCCTTCGATTTTGGCGTGAAATATTAACTCTATTTCTCAATGACTGCATCTTTTAGAGCCATTTTTAAATCGGCATAACTCAACAACGTACTGTTGAAATTGGAAAAAAGAAAAAAACTCTTATCCATGAACCAGTAAACTAAGAGCTTGCAGGTGACAGAAAAAAAAAATCGCCAAAATATTTCAGGCAGAAGGTAAAAAATAAAAATCGACGACCCCCAAAGCAGAATACTTTACAATGTTCTGCAACGTAAAATCATTTGACCAAAATTGTTCTGCAAGTACTTCAAGTATTGTACGCGAAAAAATGTGACATTTTCCACAAATTGGCTGTCAAAACTCAAAATCGTTTCATGTAGGTTTTTTTTTTTTTAACTGGACTGTTGCTATTTATTTCTGTGGAAATGAGATATTTTCGGAAATATCACAGATTTCAAACAAACGACTAATTATAGAGCACTGAATTTGGAAAATTAGTTGATCATGAAAAAACTATAAAATCAAAAAAACTTCAACAAGGTGTCAAACCTAAACCGATTGAGATTCTTTATAGTGGATGAAGATCTACTGGGAAAGTCTACAAAGGACTTATCGAATCCAACATTGTGAGCTTTCCGAAAAATTATCGTAATTTTCGAGAGTTTTAGATTTTTTTTTCTAATTTTAAGAAATCTGCAGAATTTCTGCAAAAATTCTGTCTTGAGTTGGAAGATATTTGTAGAAAATCTGCAGTTTTTACAGATTTTCTGCACCGCAGTATCTGCAGATTTTCGGCACCACAGTATCTGCAAATTTTCTGCACCGCGGTTTCTGCAGTTTTTTCGTCAACGCGGTTTCTGCAGATTTTCTGCACCGCGGTTTCTGTAGAAATTTCACTGAAATTTGCAGAATTTCTGCAGAAAATTTGTCAGTTTTCCTCTCACATTTGATCAGAATTGTTCTGCGGCTCAGGCATCTGTTCTGCGACGTACGTCGCAAATTTAGTAGTATTCTGCTTTGAGGTCGACGACTATTTCAATCCCTATGAGAATTAGTGTAGCTGTGGCAAAAGGTCTTCCGTCTAAGAACACAGTCACCTGGTCTCCCCTCACTTTCCCTTGCAAAGATTCCTGCATAAACAACCACTCCCACTTGCTGTATCTATGTCTCAATGATCTAAGCTTTCCAAAGGGGCAGGGGGATAATGAATGCTCACTCATTCTCATTTTTATTGAAAAAACAACAAAAAACATACCATGTAAAAGCATGCACTTTTCAAAGCCAGGGGAATAGGATATATGACCCTCCATGGGCGGAGTTAGAAGGCAGGCTTGGAAAGGAGGGAGAGGGGTGGGGGTAATCCCCTTTTAATAATTTTGAGACTTACCCCCTTTGAAAGCATTTTAGCCCTCTCAATAGCAAACAAAGACAAATGAAGTTTTTTTTTTTAATGGAAATTCCGTTAAATTAGTCCTGTTTTCTAATTCAAATAATTTTCCTCTTTTTTTCTCATTTGAATAATCTCATGCCTGAACAGAGCTTTTATTGGTTGCTTGGTGATTGGAATATCAGAGGTTGTTTTCATGTAGGGAAAGCCGTTTTCAATCTAAAGATTTTGTCAAATATATCAATGTTTTGAAACTTCAAAGCCAAAATACCAGAGTCTTTTTCTAATTCCTGCTGTAATTGATAAAGTTGAAGCATGCTAGTTATAGTTTGTATTTGAAGATTTTGTTTTGCTAACCTAAAAACCATATACTATCGTTTAATAATGGAAAGAGCATACAGAACATGTTTCTGGATTCATTAACTAAATTATTTGCCCTTGTGTCCGTGTTATGGAAGATTGGTTTGTAGATGGATGCCCTGACAGATGTGGAGAATAAAATCACCAGCAAAAAATTGGTATTTTCAAATTCTTGCCAGGTTTTTAAGTTTGGCCATTTTCTTTAAATTTTGGCAGGTATAAGACTCTTGATAACGGGGCATGAGGGCAAATAATATTGTGTCTCTATGTTTATTTGATTGATACTTATTTCAATTCTTTTTCTTTGTTTCTCTATTCGTGTGGTTTCTTGGTAAGATGTAAATAATGTTGTCAATTGATAAATAGCTACATTTAGTTAATTTTGTATTTCAGTTTTGAAATTTTCAAGTCTTTTGGAGCTTTTTACACTGGAGGACCAATTCAGGTAATAGTAATTAAGTTTTAAGACAAATTATTATTTAGTTTAATTTCATTTTCTGAAGTAATATTGAGAAGATTCACTTTCTTTTTTTTTTAAACCTTGAAAGATAATGCTTCAACTGCAAAACAATGTTCTGATATCATTTTACTAACTTACCACCACTTTAAAAAAATTCATCCTTATATTTATTTTAGAAAAATAACAGTAGCAAAAACTGAAGGAAAAGCTAATATTGTATAAAGGTGTGTTTCGTTGAATATTGTTATCAGCTTAAATGGAAATAAAATTCAGATTTTGAATTGAAAAAATAAAAGCATTTTGCTGGCTATATTTGTCCAGGGTTTGATCAATGGAACGTCAAAGGTACCTCTGAAAAATTTCAGTAAATTGAGAGAGAATATTGCATGTAAACATTTTATTATAATTTTTAATGATGTCTCTTCTCATGAGGTGCAGGTGTGTGAGCATGTTTGTATTTTATCATTCAGTACAATTTGTAGTTTCATTTGGGGGGGGGGGGGGGGAGCGCAAACCAAGAATTCTTCCCTCCCAAAACTTTTGAGTTTTTGGCTATGTAATTATCTAGATTTTTTAGAAAATAATGGGGAAAAACAAATTAGCATTGCCTGTTTGAATTAAATTTTAGTATAGTTAATTAACATCATAAATATCTTACTGAATATGATTATGCTTAATTTCATAATATCTGCACCTCAGAGCCAGACTAACTTCAGTTACATTCTCTCCGTTTTACAAGAGAGCAGAAAAACACTGGCTTACTGCATACAAAGAATTGGACCCTCTCTTATTGCAGGTGGCTTATCAGAAAGAATTTTTTTTAGATTATCTTAATATGGCTTGATCTGGAACGGGAGTCTACATAGAATTCTCCAAAAAAGACCCAGAAAATCTCATTTTTTGGACTTACATTAGTCAGGCTCTGAGGTGCAGATATATAACAAAAAATTGTTATTTGTTTAATGGTAAAATTAAATAAAGCGGTCTACTTAAAATATTCAGTATACAACATCTAATATTTTTTTTGAATGTCAAATGAATATTTTGCTTTAAAAAGATGTTTCATATAGTAGAACTTGTCTGCTTTTTTGGCAAAGTGATGAAATTAAATTCATGGGCTGAAAAACCACAGTTCTTTCTTTTACTAAGTTAGAAAGATATACTTGATACTTGATAATTTCTCTACAGCAGAGATTCTCAGCCTGAAGGGTTGTTTTTTATGCCCCCTGGGTAAAGCTCAAAACTCGCGGTCCGCCAGTCGCCAAATGCGACCAAGTTTCAAATTTTGGCGACCATTATTTTCACTTCAGTCGCCAATGTGGCTACCATTCGCCTATGCAACCTTCCCTGACCTATAGTCTTGATCAGGGGTGCCCATCCCCCCCAAGTTCAATGGCGCAAATTCCGCCCCCCCCAATTTTCCCTCAACTCTCCCCCCCCTTTTTTTGTTTTTAGTTCTTTTTTTTATTTTATTTATTTATTTTTTTTTAAAATAATTTTTATTTATTTTTTCTTTTTAATACATTTTTTATTTATTTTTTCTTTTAAATATTTTTTATTTATTTATGTATTTAATTATTTTTAATAATAATAATTATTTTTTTTGAAAATTTCCGTGCTACGCCAATGACACGCACAAACAAACTAAATAAATGAAATAAAAAATAAACAGAATAAAATAAAATAAATTTTAATTTAAATTAAAAATAAATCAATAAATACATAAATAAAAAGCAATTTAAAAATCCCCCCCCAAAAAATTTTGATGGCGCAACTTGCGCGATAATCCCCCCTTGTGGGGCACCCCTGGTCTTGATATATGACCTTTCCCCAAATTCTTTTGTCCACTAAAAGTTTGTCTATCGGATCGCAAGGGATGAAGGAGGGAAGGGGGGGAGTATTGTCCAATTGTGGCTAATTGTGCTATGTGTTCTTGTTCTGAATAGAAAACAAAAATCGCAATCACGATGGCAAATTCGTTACAAAACTTGCCATTTCGAAAACTCGGCTTTCTTTACACGCGATCGTAAAAATAGACAAATTTCATACACCAATTTAGTAAATTACGCTTTTTTGATCTTAAATTCATTTTTCAACTTTATTTCTCCTTAACAAATGGCTATTTCTTCATTTTGCGGTATTTTTAAACTACGCGTTTTCAAAATGGCGTCACTTTGTTATTGTTTATTTTACCAGTTAAGAAGAAAATGTCCTTTCCAAAATAAAAAGAATTAATCTTGTACATTTGGTTTACATATGAATAAACAAAAATGGCGCCTTTGAGTCAAAATGCACCGAGACAAGGTAAAAACTATATCGCTGAAAAAAAAAGTTTTTTTTGCAAGATTTTTGATTTTTTTGTTTTAATCATAATGTTAGTTTTTCCTTTTTTTTTTCTTTTTAAAATAAAAAACCTACTGGAGGAGAGGACATATCCGTCTATTTACTTTATTTCTCCTTAAAAAAGTTGTTATGTTTAAGTTTCGCGGTAAATTTTTAAAATGGCGTCCCGCGTTTTCAAAATGGCGCCACGTTGTAGATTGTCCATTTTCACCATTTAGAAGAGGAAAATGTGTGTTCCAAAATAAATAAAGAGAAGTACAATCGTATTTATAAAACACATAAATAATAAAAAAAATGGCATTCCTGGATCTAGAGAAGGTGGAAAGAATACGGCTGAAACCCTTTTTTTCTTCTGCTGGATCTTTTATTTCACTTTTTATTTTTTCCCGTTTTGTTTTATATTGTTTACCTTTCTTTTATTTATTCATTTTTTGACACTCTGGCTTCGATTTTTATAAAATTCTGCATGCATTTGTAAAAACAAAAAAATATTTTTGTAGAATCGCAAATGGTTTAGGTTTTACATTCTGTTCAAGTTTTTGGTATTTTGTTGTTTTCTTTATGAAGGAACTAACTCGTGTTTTGGTTGAAAGCTGTGATGTTTCTAGAAGTTTTGAAAGCTGAAAAAAAAAATTAATAATAATAATCTTATTTATTTATTTTTTTATCCTGATGTGTTTTGCTTAAAGATAAATTAATGCAGATTATAGTTTGCAAACGATGGGTTAAATAATATCTGGGAAGGGGTGCCCGTTCCCCCCAAGTTCAATTCCCCCCCCCCCTCCAAAAATTTTCCTCAACCCTCTTTTCCTTTTTTATTTTTAGCTCGTTTTTATTTTATTTTATTTTATTTTTAATATTTTTTATTTACTTATTTATTTTTAATTATTATTTTATAAGAAACGTTATTTGCTACGCCAATGACATATGCACAAATACTAAATAAATAAATGGATTAAAATAAATTAAATAATTTAAATTAAAATAGAGTTTGGCTATCATTTTTTCAGATTTGGCTACCATTTTGTGAGGATCTGGTAGCCATTGGCTACCAATTCAAAATTTGAGTTTTGAGGTATACCCCTGGGTGGCATAGAAGAATTTCATCTAAGTGAGTGTATAGAAAAAAATCATACGGAACTGCTGCAGGAATGCATCACTGTTGCTGTAACAAACATTAATGGAAGCATGCTATTGAACATCTGAAGGTAGCTGGATTAACCATTGGGTAGCATGCCGAATCACCTAGGTCAATAACAGTCCATTTAAACTGGATATATCCTGAATTCGTAGTACATTAAATTTGTATTGTTGTTTTTACATGATGGAATAAAATGATATCTATATCTATCTATATATATATAAAAGAAAGTCGTTTTAATTGCACGATTTATAACTCAAAAATAGCTGAACCAATTTGACTGAAAATTGGTGGGGAGACGGATATGCGATACTTTTTATCCTGCTCGACCGCATTCCCAAAATATTTGTAATTGGGGCATTCCACGGTCAAGGGCGCCCATATGCAAAATTTTAAGGGGGGCTCAAAAATTTTCCCCATGGTTTAGCAGAATATTTTCCCCATAGAAACCGATTTCATTGCAGATTAGAGATATTAAAATTTGACATTTTTAATAACTTATTCATTAATGACTGGAAAAGAAATTTTTCATAATTTTTGCAAAGAAATAAAGCACTAAAAGCAAGGAAGTACTGATTTCTAGGGAGGCTTGAGCCCCCCCCCTTGCCCTCCCTATATGAGCGCTCTTGTCCACGGTATTTTTGACATTTATGTAGAGTCCGTAACGTGACCTTTTTTGCCATAACTTTTTAATTTACTGTTTGAATAGCATATTATTTTATTTTAATCTTTTCCTACCAACACACCAGCTCAAATTAAAATAATTTGCAAATCAAACAGTAAATTAAAAAGTTATGGCAAAAAAGGTCACGTTACGGACTTTACATAAATGTCAAAAATACCGTGGAATGCCCCAATTGCAAATGAAATGTATAATTAATTGTTTTGTTCTATGAATTCCTAATAGATGGGGAAGGGAGGTAAGTGAACTTGGGAGGGCACTGGCGGACAGTGTTAATACTACGCTATTGTGAGACTGTTGTGGCCAGTAAACTGATTTTTGAATTTGTTTTTTTGATCTTCGGGTACATAATTTTGTTGTTCTTATAGTTGAAGATAGTTTTAATAGATCTAAGTAAATAATTTCATTCGTTGTATTATTCAATTGTGATTGTTCTTTATAACATTTTTACTATAGCATTGTTTATTTGGCAAAACATTTTCAATTGCAGAAAAAAAACCACTTTACTCACTAAAGAGCAGGATTACGGTAGTGTGGTTGCTTGGTGCATTAAGTGATAAACTATACAGTTGAAAGATTAGGTACAGATGTGATATACCCCCCCCCCCCATTTGGCGACATTCGATTTTTTTGCACAAAATTAAAATATTTTTCTCGCCAATGAGGCGATAATTTTTTATGCATGGCACCCCTGGCCAAACTAAGCTGTGTTTAGCAACCCGAAGGCAATCTTACAGATCTGTTCAAACTTGTTTACTTGGGTTGTTTGGGTTTCACGCAGGAGAGATACGTGGTGTTGTTTCGTGCAATATACCTTACAGGAATGCTTATTTTGTGTTAGTTTAAATTCAGTAGTTGTGTTTTGAAGTAAAAACATTAGAAAATGCCAATTTCTTCAAACTTGAAGGTTAATTAAAAGTTAACTCTAACGTGGTGTGTATCTGTAACGTGCCATTGTTATAAGGTTGTATTGTTTTAGACTGAGTATGAATATTTATACCATATAAAAAGGTAAGTTCTTTATTTTAGAATTCAAAAAAAACCTCTCACTTCCAAAATTCTTTGTTTTTACAAATCCTTGAGGGGTTCTTGTAGTATACATAACTGTGACCATACTCCGACTGTAATGTATATTAACAGTCGGAGGGATAACGGACCGAGCGGAGCGAGGTCCTGGCGAGCCAGAGGTCTCATAGTACTTTCGTAATGAGACCGAGGCAGGGCCGGCGAGCCGAGGTCTCATTACGAAAGTACTATGAGACCGAGGGCTCGTATCCCGGAGAAATAATGAAAAAAAAATTAATGCATTAATTTCGACTTGTAATTAATACAATAATTTATTTCATTGTATTTTAATATGTTTACAAAAAACCCTGGCCCTGTACATTTTTTAAGCATATATTCGTGATGTTTTTTGTTGTGCTTTTATGTTGTTTTTATATATATTGTGTTCTGAAGTGCTTTGATCATGTTTTTTATCTGATATTTTCCTGTTGGCGCTAAAAAAGCATCGCTAAGAACGATGTATGACATATGTCGTCATACATCGTTTTCTTGGCGACGCTTTCTTGGCGCCAACAGGAAAAAGTCGCCAAGGGTGGGGTATATCACATCAGTTCCAAAGATTATTTTGAGTTTTAAAGTTAATATTAATTTTTTTATGTGTTTTGACGAATAGTTTTAAATTCCAAATAGACTAATAGGTTTTTGAAAATGTGTGTAAGCATTTTAGTTGAAGAAAAATAATCATTTCACATCAGAAGGGATGGAAGGGATCGTGGATTTTTTTTTATTCAACGGACTTCCGTTGAATTTTTAGTACAAGCATCACCGTGCGGGTACTGCTATAATTTATATGATAGAACAACATTTGCCGGATGAGCTAGTACACTATGAAATTACTTATGATAAATGGAAACTCTCATACCCGAATTATATCTAAGTATGAATAACAAGGTATGTAGATTCAAATAGAATTTTAAGACAAAATTGTTTTGGGGAGATTATTTTTCATTTGCTACTGAAGCCTTTATTTTTAGTCTTTTGACTCAGTGGGAAGCTAAAAACCCTGCTGGGCTAGAAAAATCTTAAAAATTTAACATGCCCTGTCGGGCATGTTTGTCTCAAAGATACATGCCCAAATAAAAATTTAAAAATTTGCTCGGTATTTTTACCTAATAAAAATATTTGAATTTGTCGTATAGCATTAATTAGACAAAAAATGTAACAGCTTTATATCTGAAACAAGAATTATTTCAATATAAAACAGAAATAGAAGTTTAAATAAATAGTACATAATAAGTTGCAGTTAAAATTACCAATAATCAATTAAAAATTATAATAATTACATGCCCATCCAGGCATGTAAGGGTCAAAGATTCACTTCCAATCAGAATTTTTACATGCTCCGGGCATGTCGGGCAATGTAATTTTTGATCCCTGTTACCCTGTAATTTTGTATCAAATAACCAAAATACCATTTCTATTTCAATTTTCAATATTGATACTGATTTCTAGAAAACATTAATTTAGTGCAAAAATGCACTGGTTAAATCTTAGTCTGAGCTTAGGTCTCGTTCTTGAGTTTAAGAACTTGGTGGATATGTTGGAGTATTTTGGCCCTTTACCACAATGGCTAATGCAGAATGTACACCATTTCAAAGTTTCAACAAATTGCTAAAATATGTTTGAAGTTTTAATGGGGAACTGGGGGGTAAAATGTTTGGTCGCAATATGCTATTTTATAATTTATGATTTAGTTGATTAATATAGAGTTGTCCCTCTCTTGCTCCACACACATGCATGACAAAGTATCATAAAAAGCAAATTATTTTAAGATAGTTTTAATCAAAATTTCCTTGTACCAAATGTTATTAAAAAACAAATGATCTTTATTTGTTAATGACAGCTCAGTGATTTGAAACCGTCGTTTCTCCTCTATGTTTTAATGGATTTTTTTTTTCAATGATTATGTGTTTTTTTAAGCTGTTTTTTTTTTTTTTTTTCGAAATATTTCTAGTTCACCAAAGATGGACTCAAAATCTTAAGTTTGTGCCAAGAGACATTAAAATCATTTGAAATAGAAAAAGCAGTAACAACTGATGTCATTGAAAAAGTAAGCTGATATTTTTTGTATAATTACTGAAGCTGTGTACAACATGTTGTCTTCTAGTTGTAGTGGTTTTTTATACAAATTATTGTATTGCAACATAAACTACAAAAAAATAAAAATACTTCTTGTGAACAATAAATTAAATTATTAAATTTGAAAAGAAAAACATTTTGTAGGTCTTAATTTTATGTCAAGTGCACATGCACATTGATACATTTAATATATTTTTCTTTTGAACAAAAAAAGTTTCTACTGTATTCAGAAAGGACAGCAAATGGCTCTATTGAATTTTCTGGACAGTTGAGCTTTTATAGTTTTTTCAGGTAATTGAATACATGACAATTTAAGTTGATCTGAAAAGATTAGATATCAAAATCCTGCAATAAAGTAAAACATAAAAATTCATTTAATGCTACAGTTACAGAATCATAGGAGCAATCAGTATACAGTCGACTCTCCATTACTCGAAGTCCCTATGACTGGCTAAAACCTTTGACTTAACAAAGCTTCTTTCCCGGCCCAGCCTCCACATGAATAATTTTAATTTTCTTTTTCAATAATCAGGGGTCTGGCCAGAGGATATTTGGGTCCGTTAACGGACCCTTCACAAAAATCCGATCAACCAAAACGGACCTTTCACAAAATCCCGATCAAACAAAACGGACCTTTCACAAAATCCCGATCAAACAAAACGGACCCTTCACAAAATTCTGATAAACAAGATCGGATCTGTCACAAATTCTTTATTGAAAGAGCAAATCTGAAAGCAAAATAACGCATATTTCTGTGTATAAACCGATAATTTTTGGAACCTTTTTTAAAGTCAAATTAGAGGGATCAGTTTATACAAAACCGGCTAATTTTGAAAAAAAAAATCGGTACTCTACTCTTGCGGGTACTCTACTCTTGCGGTACTCTACTCTTGCGATGCTCCTGCAAGTGATAAATAATTGCTACTGCCAAATAAATATAATGGTTGTTTGTTTTATCACAGCTAATTAGCAGCGGTGTTGTTGTAAACTTTTCTGAAAAGGCATTGGTAAGCACTTTTCTCTGCTCATGATTTAATAAACAATAATAATATATATCTGGGAAATGAACTTAGAACTGCAAAGGGATAGTAAAGGTGAGGAAAAAATATGATCGCTTCAGATAGGGTTACCAACTTCAAAATTATCACCACTTAGCGTCTGGCGTTGAACCTTTATAATGACTTGATTAGAAAATATTCTCATCATTTTACCAGTTTGTCAATATTTGCGTTTTTACGGGTGCGGTGCGATGTTTAATTTTTATTTTGGGAGAAAACTATATGGGTTTTGATTTTTCGATGCTAACACGGATGATTAACTTTAAATAAACTCTTTTAATTACTGTTTTTTTTTCTTCAGATGTCTACATTTTGAAAAATGCTATCTTTTAACATCCGATATGAGAATCATATTTTGTTCTTTTTTCAAGCTAACTTCGCTTTATTAGGATTCAAATAAATGAAAAGTCTCTTTATTTCTGTTAGAACTCTCATTTCAAGTTTTTAAAGCAAAATTCCATTTTCTGTAATGAGTCAAAAATTAAAATGCTGAATAGATGGTTTATTTTATTTTATTTTTTGGGTCAACTGTGTCCACAGATATTAATGATATGTTTATCATAGGACTCTAAAATGCAATTTTAAAATAATTTTATCGAAAATATTTCTTTTACAAGCCGTTTTTATACTTTTGATGCCTTCACTTTGAGAATTGCGATCTCTTTGCATCCGCTATGCGAATCCAACTTTTCGAATTTTTGATGATTATTATGCTTTGTTAAGAGGTAAACAATTGAAATATCTTTTTATTTTTGTTAAAATCTCGGAATTTATAAGTTTTAAACGAAATTCTGTGCTTTTTAAAAGTGTCTTGGGTCAAAAAGTTGAATGCTGAACCCTATTCTGAATTTTATTTTATTTATTTATATTTTTGTTACAATTATTTTAAGTACTGTACAGAAATATATCTAGTATAATTTAACATAATGTAGAATGGTAGATAAATATTGATGCTTGAAAGAGCGATGCCCCCCTCCCCCCCGCCAAATATCAGAAAAAAAAAATCCAGAATGCTTTTTTCGACGTAGAAGAGGAAAACACTCAACTTTAGGTTTAATTGATGCAGTTTGTGCCATCTCTAAATTCTAAAATTTCGGTTTAACAAAAAAAAAAAAAAATTTTTTTTTTGCGAAATTTTTTGATTTTTCACAAAATTAATTCATTTTTCACAAAATTGTTTGATTTTTCACAAAAAACGAACTTTGTGAAAAATCCTGGACAGACCCCTGTATACAAAAACAAAGATTTATTTTGTTCAATGATTGGTTTTATAAATCAGAGTAATCTGATGATCTCGGCAACAGCGATTCATCACATTTAATTCGCTTTCAGCATTGAAATTCATTTGAAAGTTTCATAAATGCATAAAAACAACAGAATGGGTGTACAAAAGCATATATCACAGATGATTATAATTCAGAGGTGATTTTCAACTGCTCAAAAAGAAAAAAAAAATCCAATGTCCTACCTTCTCATTTTCAGATAAAAGCTTAAGTTCTATGCTTAAAAAAACAAAAAAAATCACGCTGTTCACTGGTCAAGTACCCTGTTTTTGCACCCAAGCAATTCAGGCTCGAATCCCGACATAATTCAATACTTCGTCCGTCCGGGCAATGTGTTGTCTCAAACTAATCCTAAAAACTTCCGTGTTAAAACGTAGGATATCAGAGGAAAATATGGAGGCTGCAAGTTCCCCCACCCCAACAATGTGAACTGCTGGCTTTGCGGCATTCGAAATAAAATAATCAGAAAAGTAATTTTAAGCAAGGAGGCGGTTAAGCCTCCTTAAGCGGTTCTTTTTTTTTCATTAGCTCACCTTTAATTACACTGCTCGACATTGAAAATGCAACACCAAGAAGGAGTGGTCAGAAAATGATGAAATTTGGAAGAGAAAAACAGAGACAGCAAGGAATAATAAATGATCTTAATATTCAAAATGATAGGCAGAATACAGAGTGAGAACGGCGTCGACTCAGTAGGATGTAGGACTACCGCGGACAGCGATAAAAGAAGAAACACGTCTAGGCACAGAGTCAATAAGGGTGCGGATGGTGTGCAGAGGAATGGCTCTCCATTCCCTTTCAACCATTTGCCACAGTTCATCTTCTGAACGAGGCAGGAACAGAGTCTGCAAACGGCTTCCAATCACATCCCCCACATGTTCGATTGGTGACAGGTCAGGAGAGTATGGTGGCCAGGGAAGCAACTGTGTCCCTTGGAGAGCATGTTGGCAGACGCGAGCATTGTTTGATCGGGCGTTATCCTGCTGAAAAATTGCATTAGGTAGCCCTTGAAGGTAAGGAAATGCCACCGGCCGTAGCACATTATCCAAGTATCGTTGGGCCGTCATAGTGTCCTGAATATGAACTAGAGGTGATATGGAATTGTACGCAATTGCGCCCCAAATCATTATGCCACGTTGTCGTGCGGTGGAACGTCCCACAGTTACTGCCGGATTAGATCTGTCTCCACGTCGACACCACACACGTATGCGGCGACTATCACTGGATAAATAGAAGCGGGATTCATCTGAGAACACGACATTTCGCCATTCTGTCATCCACGTCACTCTAGTCCGGCACCATACTAAACGTTGCTGTCTATGCTGTAGGGTCAATGGCATTGTTAGCGAACGCTGTGACTGCAGACGACGTGCGACCAAACGACGGGAAATGGTTCTGGTTGACACGGGAACATTCATCAGCATCTTGCACCTGCTGCAGAATCAAGGAACAAGTGACTTGCGGGTCTGCTACAGCTTGTCGGTGGATGCGTCAATCCACGCGTTCTGACGTCACTAAGGCTGCCCCTGCACCCCTCAACCTTGCCACATTTCGTTGTTCCAACCATCTTCGGCAGCATGCTTGCATCCATGTGGGTATCAGCTGCGATTTGACGTACGAACCAACATCCCTTTCTCAGTCCGATCACCCTACCCCTCGTAAAATCGTCTATCTGCTGGAAGTGCCTTCGTTGACGGCGGCCTGGCATTCTCCCGTGTTACACGTATCCTCCAAGAGAAAAACAAAATTTCTTCGATAATTCTCCAGTCAGAAATAATGACACGAATATTGCCTTTTCTGCAAGTTCCTTCCCTTATATCTTACTTCACGTGCGTCGGAGAGTTGTGCATTTCACATCATTTACATAACTCAGTGATGTACGTCTACTTTAAAATTTGCATAAATTTCTGAACACTCCTTATTGGTGCTGCATTTTCAATGTCGAGCAGTGTATTAAAAAAAAAGAAAAAAAAAAAAACAATGAATAAATAAATAAATACAAAAATTATCTGAAGCATTTGCAATAGTATTTAGTATTATTTACCCTAAGGTACATTTGCTTAAGCATAGTAAGTTCCTTTATGCAAAAAATAAATCTTGAAATAACTTAGTCTTGAAATAACTTAATTTAGTACATTTGCCTAAGAAAAGGATATCTGTTTTGGTTCGAAATTGAATCGATCGTACCCGTCCGGTAAAATAGAAACTGACCTCTTTTTCATTGGTCACGCATAGTCTTTTTATCCGAATATTGCAGCTTGAAATTTTGTTCTAAAATCTGGCAGTGCCGGATAGATGGGGAGCAAGTCGGGCCGTTGTACGGGGGAAACTTCTGAAAGCGGCAAGTTCACCCTTTTTTTATTTGGTTGTGTGTGCTTAGATGAAGCTCGGTAACTTTAAAGAAAAACTTTAAGGAAATCAAGTAAGGGAGGCAGTATCAAGATTTGCTCCGGCTCGGAAAAACCGAAGATCTGGCACTAAAATCCGGCATTTTTTGGATAACTGCTAAAATTCACTGAAGTGTCTTTGCGGTAAATAATCCAATACACACACACACACACCCACACACACACATATATATATATATATATATATATCAGGGGTCTGGCCAGGGGAAATTTGGGTCCATTAACGGACCCTTCACAAAAATACGATCACTCAAAACGGACCCTTCACAAAATTCCGATCAACCAAAACGGACCCTTCACAAAATTCTAATCATTAAAAAAGGATCTTTCACAAATCATTTACTGTAAAAGCAAATTTAAAATCAAAATAACGGCTAATTTTTCAAAAGAAATGTCTGCATATTTCTGTGATGCTTACTGTTTCTTTTATCACAGCAGAATAAAAATAGCCTGCAACGATGTTGTTGTTATAGATTTTTCTGAAAATGTTATGGCCTCTGCATATTGATATTGCTGCCTCAGCACCTTTCTCCCTCTGCTCTCAATCTAAACAATAATAACACATATCAGCGAATTGAACTTGGTACTGCTAACAAATAGAATAGCTATAGGTTGGGGAAGAAATGTGATCGCTTCAGATATGGTTACCAACTATAAAATTAACATTAACGCTAAATAAATAAACGTCTAGTAAACCTTTCACAGGGACTTGGAAAATATTCCTAACATTTTCCAGCTTGGCAATTTTTGTGCCTTTATGGTGCAGGGTTGGCAGGTTTCTGCCAAGGCGGTAAAAACCACTGGTAGAAACCGGTTAAAACCGTCATGGCAAAAACCCCTTTCTGCCACTTTTATGGCAGAAACTCAAAAAATGACATAAATGCAATTCCTGACATACAATAGAAAATGTATAAGAAAAATAATTAAATATTAACCCAAATGCAATTTATTTACAACACTATCACCATTCAAAATCAAATTTTACATTGTTTTCACACTGCAGCAGCCTGTAACAAAATACAAGTTTTGACGCTGTTTCTAAACCTAAACAATTTCTTAATTTGTTGTGCACAAAGGAGAAATTTGAGAAGATTCTTTCAAACCCATCAAAACATCGATGTTAGAAATTAAAACATCAATCTTTTTATCAATGTATAACATACATTTTTGAATATACTACACTAATTTAAGCAATACAAAAGAATACGTATCCGACGAATATATTGAAAATACTGAACCTCAAATCATGAATATAATTTAATAAGAATAATTTCGCAACAGCTTGGTGTTATAGTTGGGCAAAAATTGATAATAAGACAAGCACCGGTTAATACAATCTAGTTATAGTAATAAGGAAATATTTTCAAACTGAATTAAACTAAAAGTAAATTTACATCAAAAAAGAATCGAAGAAAAAATGCATCATGCACTTACCGTCAGTTGAATGATGAGAAAAAGTTGTGCTAATTATTTTAAAAATACAAAATTAACTCTAACAATAATTTTTAAGAGTAAGAAATATGTGTTGTACTGTTAGTTAATAATTAAACACAAATTTAAGGTAATAAACGGATGACTTGTTGGAGGAAATTGATAAGTAAGCCCGAATATTGGTGTTGACAGTTTGGAGAAAAAGAAGTTTCCTTACTTTGTCCCCCCAGAAGGGCATTTCTCTTTTCGCAGACTATCCCACCAGTCTGAGAAACATCTCTTTCGATGGAACAGAAGTTTCCATCACTATCAAATGCGTACCGGATTTTCCTTTAGTTTAAGAACTGGAGCCTTGAAATAGACTGCAAGTTCTGGCACCAGACTACCAGTGTCAGGTTCTTCCAATAGCTTTGATCTCTTTTTTACTCTCTAGTTAATCTTTTACTATCTTGTAGTGATCTTCCCAAAAATCATCCTCTACGCAGAAAAATTGTTCTTATAAAACGGGTGCAAAAAATGATTTTTTTTTTTGGCAACTCCATAAGTAAACTTAATTACCTAGCAAGAAGATTGGAGCAAAATTTTATGATAATTTTCAATTAAAATGCAAAAACATCAGCATCGAAAAAATATTGAAACCAAAAACATTGAAAGTAAAACATCGATGTTAAAAACATCGATGTTTCCAAAACATCGACATCCATGTTGCACCCCTAGTTTCAACCAATAAAACTCTTTACATTTATGAGTCAGTGAATCTAACCAATTATATTGTTTCTTACATACAGCAAAGTTGAAGACTGTGTTAGTACTTACATAATTGGATTATTAGCTTTCCATAGAAATCAAAATGGGGGGGGGGGAGAATACTTTGTTCTTTGAGAATAGCTTTATTCAGTTATATTAAGTGTAAAATGACAAGTTTCTGAATTTTAGAATTTAATGAAATAAAAAAAAATCTGTATTTATTTAAATATTTGATATATCACACTTTATATTAAAAGCAAACAAAATAATTATAAACAAACTGAAAAATTTGTTACTTACAACATTACAAGGCTAAAATTTCTAACACATAACAATTTCAACTACGATAAATTTTACTTTGCTTTAGAGATGTCAGTCTTGTTATTTAACATATTTTTACACTAATTATTAAATAACTATTATATTAAGTTTTGCAATGACGAAATGAGTTATATATTTTATTTTACTTAATTGCTTGTCATTAAGTAATTACTAGAGCTATTAAAAGCGTTTTCTAGTTTTTGCCAGTTTCTACCAGTTTCTGCCGGTTTTTACCGGTTATAACCAGTTTCTGCCACCGGCAGGGCAAAAACCAGTTTCTGCCGGCAAAAAGCCAACCCTGTTATGGTGTGATGTTTTAACGTTATCTTAAGAAGAAATTATGTTAGTTTTGAATTTTTTATGCTAACAGGGGTGCTCGTGTATTGGTTATAAACCGGAATTCCTGTATTTTTTTCCTATGTCCATATCGGGAATCTGGTATTATCCATTGTTTTACCGAAATTTCGTGCTCTGTAAAAATTTCATGCGCCAAAAAGCTAAATACTGAACAACTGCCTGATTTTTTTTTTAAAATTATTTTATGATTTTACTCTTTATACAAAATCTTCAGAAAAAATTTCTAGTACAATTTAACAAGATGTGGAACGGTATATAGATACTGATACATCTAGGTTGACCATCCACTGGAGAATGATACCTCCCTATTGCTATGATAACCTTCGAAAATGCCCTAGAAAAGACAAAAAATACTGTAAAACTTCCAACAAATTATTTCAATGCCGTAGTTTGCTCCATGAGCCTCCCCCTCCCCCAAACGCATTTATTAATGTTTAAAAATTTAAATTTTTCTTTTTTACAAAATAATTTTATTTTCCAAAAAAAAAAAAAAAAAAATTAAAAAAACGATCTTTCATAAAAATTTTTTGATTTTTCACAAAAAAATTTCGTTTTTCACAAAAATATTTGATTTTTCACTAAAAACGGACCCTGTGAAAAACCCTGGACAGACCCCTGATAATAGTAAATGATACATAGACATTGTTTGGATAAAATTAATTATTAGCACTACAATTATTAATTATTAGCAGTGGGAGAAAGGTGCTGAGGCAGCAATATCAAGCTGTGGGTCAAATAACATTTTCAGAAAAATCTATAACAACAACATCGTTGCTGTTTTTCTGATTCTGCTGTGATAACAAAAACAGTAAGCATCACAGAAATATGCAGACATTTCTTTTGAAAAATTAGCCATTATTATGATTTTAGATTTGCTTTTACAATAAATGATTTGAGAAAGATATGTTTTTGTTGATTAGAATTTTGTGAAGGGTCCGTTATGGTTGATAGGAATTTTGTGAAGGGTCCGTCAACGGACCCAAATTTCCTCTGGCCAGACCCCTGATGATTCAAACAAAAAATCAAAAATCTTGCAAAAAAAATTTTTTTTTAGGGATATCGTTTTTACCTTGTCTCGATGCATTGATGCATTTCGACTCAAAGGTGCCATTTCTGTTTATTCAAATGTAAACCAAATGTACAAGATTAATTCTTTTCATTTATTTTGGAAAGGACATTTTCGTCTTAACTGGTAAAAATGAACAATCTAACAACGCGACGCCATTTTGAAAACGCATAGTTTAAAAAACACCGCAAAACGAAGAAATAGCCATTTGTTAAGGAGAAATAAAGTTGAAAAATGAATTTAAGATCAAAAAAGCATAATTTTCTAAATTGGTGTGTGAAATTTGTCTATTTTTACGATCGCGTGTAAAGAAAGCCGAGTTTTCAAAAGTTTTGTAACGAATTTGCCGTCGTGATTGCGATTTTTGTTTCTATTCAGAGCAAGAACACATAGCACAATTAGCCACAATTGCATATAAATATAATAATATTTAAAATACATTAAATAACTTGCAGTTCTTCCTCCTTCCTC
Organism: Uloborus diversus; assembly: GCF_026930045.1. NCBI lineage: Eukaryota > Metazoa > Arthropoda > Arachnida > Araneae > Uloboridae > Uloborus > Uloborus diversus. Next base: position 180,683,278 of record NC_072732.1, on the reverse strand, counting down.
CTCCCGGATAGGGGAGGAAAGTTGGCCGAAAGTTTAGTGCACAAGAGGACAATACTCCCACCCCCCTTCATCCCCGGCGATCCGATAGCCGAACTCTTAGTGGACAAAAGAATTTGGGGAAAGGTCATATGTCAAGACTATAGGTCAGGGAAGGTTGCTTGGCGAATGGTAGCCACATTGGCGACTGAAGTGAAAATAATGGTCGCCAAAATTTGAAAATTGGTTGCATTTGGCGACTGGCGACCGCGAGTTTTGAGCTTTATTCCAGAAGTTGTTACATTGATCATACTTGGTATACGTGGACCAATGAGCGTTGAGCACGTCGTTTTGAACTTCTGTTCTTAAGGGGAATTGCCGTTACGTTCAGAGTAATCGGGCAATTGATCTCCGTCCAAGTATGTGATCTGTGAGTCATCAGAGCCATGTGAAGGCTTGTTTACAACCAGTTCGGAAGTTGTATCAACGTGAGTAAGGCATGGAAGGATAGCAGAATGTTCAGCCTACCTCCAAGTTGTAAGATGCTAAGTTGAATTTCTCCATGTTGGTAGTATAAGATTTGAACTTCATCTAGTCATTTTGCTCACTACTTGAAAGTTTCTACTCAAGGTTGTAAACAGGATTTGTATTAGGCAGCAAATGTAGGGTATGATATAGTGCAATATTTAAATATTTTTTCCTGCTATTTTTGTTAGTGCAATAGTCTACATACCCAATGGCCCAGTTCATTCTTTATTCTAACAAATGTTTTTAATGTTTTATTTACGTAACATTTTTGCCTCAATAAAGGCTTTTGTTGTCTTACATAATCGATTCTTTCTTGCAACTTTTGGCACAATTACACTCACAATACGTGAGTATTCTTTTAACAATGCAACAATAGTAAGGAGTCAGAAAATTTGTTGCAATATTTTACTAGTATCCAGTAAATTAATTCAAAATAAAATGAGCTTCAGCTAGAAACAAAAATCCATTCATACAATAGAAAATTAAATTTAAGATCTGAACTTTATGCAAAGTGGAGGAAATCTCCTTCCTTGAACTTCATTGAAAAAATTTCTTGTATTATCATATGCTTAAATCTTCAGAGGTGACTTTTTCTTGACTGCTATCGTCGACACTTGTTTCTACATAATTAAAATATTCCCATATAGGTGATGCTAAAAACAGAATAAATATTTCACCATTTCCCTTTGCCCCACATTTCTGACAGCCAGACTGTACACCAATTTGAGGTCAAAATGTCGGCACCGAAATATTGCAGGACACAATAATGCTGGTTTAAAATGTCGGCAGCCCGAAATGTCGCCAGTCCAAAATGTCACTAGTTCAAAGTGTCATCAATCCAAGAGGTCACTGGTTCAAAATGCGCTCATTCAATTGTACAAAATATGTAAATGTACAAAAATGCTGATTAGCATCAAATTTGCAAATTAATGGTAACTGCGTTTAATGAATGTCTCCGTTAAATATAGGACTAGACTAAATGAGTTTCTTGATAAATTCTAAAAAATATTTCCCATTTTAATTCGTAACTCTCGGCTGTTTTTTAGCAAAGAAATTATACAAACAAACACACGTTTCGCTTTTGACGTTATCTTATTTCTTGTGACTCGCTATCTACCAATTGTAAAACATTCTGACCGCTTTCATTTATGACGTGCGCTGAATTCTTTCTTTAAAGATAATGTGTCTACATTTTTGTTGCGTGTGCATGGGACTGATTTTTTTGTCGCCACTCTACCTCAAAACCTGTTGCCAGAATTTGAACCAAACTTGGTACCCCGCAAGTACCCACATATCATTTAGAGCTGAGTGATGTTTTGTTTCAATTCGTTGAAGATAGTGGAGCAACTGAACATTTTCATCAATATGCGTGACTGACATTACTCAAAAAATGATGAACGGAATCAAATAAAATGTTAGGAAGCTGCAGAGGGCAGATGTTGGGGTCAATAACACAGGGGGTGGTGCAATTAAAAGTTCTTTTTCCCTTCCCCCCCCCCCATTATTTGTGACTGATATATCTCAAGAAGTAATACAAGGATTCAGAAAAAATTTGGTCTACAGGTATATCTTAAAGGGTAAGCTGCTTATTTATTTTTGCTTAAATCACCACAAATGGGTGCCGTACTGAATACTGTTCCTCGTTTTGCATGACTGCTATATCTCAAGAAGTAATGCAAGGATTCATACAAAAATTTGGTATACAAGTGGAACTAAACAAAAAAAAAAAAAAGCATTATTTCGGATCCAAGTTAATTTTCTCATTGTTTGCGTGAGTCAATTTAATTAAATAAACAATGAAAAATAAACTAAATTTAAATACACACTCAAGAGAGAGAGGTCGAGCAAGATATCAATAAAGTCTTAATTAGCCATGTATTCTTCTCATTTTTGTAGCAGTTTAACAACGAAGGTGTTAAAATAAAAATTGAATTAGCATTCATATACAATTTTCATAGTAAAAATTTACCAATTAAAAGAACGATTTTTTCTGGGAACAATTCATTTGTTATTATTATCAATATTATTTTGTTTTGAACTACCAAGCTACGTAGAACTGAAACTATTAATTTTTAAAGTCCATTTTAAAAATAAGTCCAAGGTCTGAATAATCTTCTTGATAACAGTTGCTTTATTCCTACATTATGAATTTGTTTCTTTTCCATTTTGGCAAATGTTGTTCAGCTGACAAGTGCTACTTTGCGAGCATAAAAGTATCCTCTTGAAAACCGTCAATAAAATAGCTAACCTGAAACCGTTCCTTGATGTTCTATTGAATATTTGAATTTTATGAATGTTTAGAATTGAAAATATTTGTCATCACATAGAATCGTTTTTCCAAAATCGCAATGAAAGGCACTTGTTCTAACAGTTACAAATTTCATTGAATTCAAAAGATTTGACTGTGAACCTTTTGATATAATTTCAGAATTTCACTTATAAGAGCTGGGAGTTCACACAGCAATAATCTCATTTCTGTTAAACATTCGTTTTACTGTCCCCAAATTCCGGTTGCAAAGCACAAACAAATGTCCTTTCAGAAGAAGATCATGACCAATCTTGCTAAATTTCTTCAGTTTTATTTCCAGAAAGAGTCTTAGAACAGTTTTGATCTGAAAAGCATTGTCGCACATTTAATTTTTTTGTAACAATCAATGAGCAAATATTGGACTGCTGACATTTGGCCCGGCAACATTTTGGGCATATACCCTGTACACCACATCAAAATTAAGCCTCATTTCCTTCAACAAAAAATCAGTGAGTATGCATTTGTGCATAAGTAACTGATACATTTTAAACATTGACAATGCCTCTTAAAAGCTTTATTTTAAAAAGGTCTTTTCAGACAATAAAATGCTTCAAAATGCTACTTTTCTACTGTATTCACTCAAGTGCAAATTCAAGGAGTAGGGGTTTTAACCTGCCCCCCCCCCCCCCCCCCCCCCTCCACTCCTACTGGTAAAAGCCAAAAATTAACCGAAACTGGCATTTAATTTCAAAAAATTACTGAGGAGAACCCCAAATTTTGTATTTGCCCAAATTTTTTTGATTTGTGACTTTCTACTTTAATACCCCTCCAAAACCAAACGTTAGATCTGCCCTTGTGTACATTGTATCGTATTTTAGTCACAGCATCAGAATTCATCTTATTAGCCATATGAACTATGGCCATCTCCCAGAAAGCACTGTAAATAAAGTAGAATTCATAATGAGTCTATCTTTGTATTGATTGTACCTTTTTTGTATTGATCAAAATAGCATTCGCAACTGGAGTCTAACATTTTATGTGTTTTTTCCTCCCAGATCAATGATGAAGATATCTCTGCATTTCTTTTGGCAGATGATGATGAAACATTGGTTACAGCTGCAAAAAGTGGGATTATGAGACATTATAGTTTTTCATCCAAGACTCTGAAAAAGACATGGAAGGTGTGTACATTTTTCTTTTTAGAAATGCTTATGTTGTGCATGTGCAAATGTTCTTCTTAGGCATATTTTCATGAACGGCCCATCCTGCATGCCTTTTCTCAGAGATAAATGCTCCCTTGTTGCCTCCTTGAGAGATGAATGCACCTTTCTTTTTTTTTTTGGTGAAGGGGGGGAGGGAGGAGAACAACCATTCTGCCTGTTCAAAAAATAAGTTGTCCTTTTTTTTTTTAATTAGAAGGGCAGATTATTTCTTTTATTTGACAAAAAGAAAATCACGACCTTCTGACAGAATTCTGATCCTGGTAAGCGCACACATGGTGAAGATGAGTGCTGGACCTGTCTATCTTCAATTTTTCCAAGCCAAGGCAAAAGTTAAACCTGTCGCCCTGACCCAGCTTCCTTCAATTTGTTTATACTGAGTTTCAGGGAGAAAAAAAAACACAAGGTGAGTTTGCCCCACCCCCCTCATAGAAGTTGCTGCCCAGGACTAGGGCCTTTCGAGTTGCTCCCTCGTAGAGCGCTATACCTAGTGGCAATTACAAACGGTCCTCTCCCTTCTTCATGCATAGATCTCCATTGCTTCAACCCCTGTTGAAGAAAAGAGAAGATATTCTCAGGGAAATAAAAAAATCCAATAATCCCTCGCTTAGGTAAAGCCTAAACAAAACAAATGCTAAGATAAAAAGAACCTTTTTCCAACTGAAGAGAGAAAATTGAAAAGAATTGTGTAAATCTATTGATGCACACACCCCTAATACCAAACCTTGGAAACTTATGAAATCTTTGAGTTAAACTCAACCGCAATGGGAAGAGATTAATAGCATCATTGATGCCAATGGGCAGATTCCTTCTGACAGCAAGGCGTCGGCCAATTTGCTAGACTAGCCCCTTACTACCAAAAGACTAGTAAATTAAGTTTCAATGCAATGAACAAAGATACTGAAGATAATGCATGAAAAATTGTTCATGGATGTCACAGCTTACAGCATGGAATTCCTATTTTTAGAGATAATTACAATACAGGAACTAAATCTGACTTAGAGCATCCTTGTTCCAACTAAATCTCCCGGACCTGACAATATTCATGGCCAGATGATCTGTAGATTTAGTAATAGGGGAAAGAAGAGCTTATTAGAAATCTTTAATTTGACTTGGAAACTTGGAAGACTTCCCCATGACTGGAAAGAAGCCCTGATAATTCCTATTAGGAAACCAAGCAAGAAAGGAAGTGATCCTGGTACAATAGGCAGTCCCCAGGTGGTGCATTTTCCATCAAGGTGGATAGAGTCGTCCAAACAACAATCAGTAGGCTTGCAAGTGGACACATCTAGTGCCTTTATTTTCATTTAGGTGAAAAAGTTTTTGAGACCTGTACCAAATGTAGATTAGTGCAGGCATCTCCAGACCAGCTTTTGAATTGTGCGGGACTGGACAGAGAGGATATTTACACCAATCTTCTCTTAGTTTATGATTTTTTGGGCACACTTGGGCTCATCGAACTGGTCTAGCCTGCGGCTAGACCGGAGGAATAAGTCATCATCATCATCATATAGCACTGGTTAAGATAAATAATTGGTAGCTACGACCAAAAAGAAAGAGGATGGAGCAGCAGTGGCAGAACTCTTACTATAATGCTTTACTCTTGTTTGCTTGTAAGATAAATCTAGAATCATTCTTTCTCCAAATACATTGTTGAATGAGTTTACAGAAAAGATCAGAATCAGTGGCAGTGATATCAGCTTGTTGGGGGCTCTATCTCGATGGTTCACATTTCAGCAGGGCCCCAAAAGGCATTTTGAGTAGTGAGAAGGAATGATCTTCTATTTTCGAATATAACTACCTTTGCTCTCTTTCTTGCTACTGATTATTTAAATACTATTTCTACTGTTGTAACAGTTTATTTTGGTAAGCTTAGTAAAATGTGGATCCCCCACATTTTACTAAGATCTATACAGTAAAACCCCGTTCTCACGACACCTTTGGGATTGTCAAGAAAGTGTCGTCATATCTGGAGTGACGTCATAACCGGAATAGTTTAAAAAATTCGTAATTAAACATTAGTTAACCATAAAATTAGATTTAATGAAGAAATTAATACTGTGTATGTTTTTTATTAGATTTAACTAATGTAAATTTGAATTATTGGTGAATGTAACAAAAATTATTCAAAAAAAAAAAAAACCCTTTACTTCTTTTCTTTTTTTGTTTTCAATACTACAATACTTTCCAATAAAATGTTTGATAAATTTTTGAATAACATTTGTGACACTTCTTCCACAAAATTACCAGCAAGAAAGAGACCAAGTCAAAACTCTTCACTTTTGTCCGCAATTTGATTATATTTCGACGGCTAACCCTCACTTTTCGAAGGCAAAAAAACCCTTTCTAATCCTTTATTCTCTTTAAGAGTTGTGTGTCCCTTTTCAGTCTAATGAGGAGCCCCTTAAATCTTTTTCTCTCATGGGCTTGTTGTAACCATTACAGTTTAATGTAACATGGTCTTTCTCTTCTCTTGCTGTTTCCCTCGTCCAGTATTGCATTCCACCTGCTTTGAATTCCTTTCTGTTGTCCCTCTTGCCAAAGTCTGAAACCTGTACCTTTCAGAACTTATCTACTCACCCCCAGGGCCGTTCGAAGGGGGGGGGGGGGGGCGAGTGGGGCAATTGCCCCCGGGCGCCACGAAATGAGGGGGCGCTGCAAGGCGCCCCTCGTTTCGACGGAATATGACGACATTCTCACAAAATGATTGTATAAAATTAGGGGCGCCTTGCGGCGTCCCCTCATTTCAGGTATCATAGACACACAAAATAGAGAATCATTGCAATGATTCTCTATTTTGTTCAATGGCATGAGAATATTCCTATCTCTCAGTCTCCAAAACTTTCGTTTCCTTTGTATCATTGAAACAAATACAATTTCTGAGAATATAACTGTTTAGAATCAAACAAGATGCACTTCTCATTTGTCTATTCTCATCAAATTTGCTTGAGTTATGCCCCTGCATGCAGTGACGTAACCAGGAAAATCTTTTAAGGGGACACATTGAAAAAAAAAATTGATCGTATGGAAAAAAGGTCGAAAGGTGTCCGGTCAAAATTTTGAAACTTTTAGTTTTAAAAACATAATTTTAGCCTTAAAACGCGATTATAGGCCGTGTTTTTAACGTTAGGGTAAGAGAGGGAGCTCAGAGACTGTTTCCGATCGATTATTTTTTTTAAATAGATTGAAATCAATTTCTGCAAGTTTTCGAAATTGAAGTTTCGAAAACGCAACTTTTGACAAACTTTGAAGACTTTATAGATAGGAGTATCTGGAGCATTTCCCATTAAAATTGTTTAAAACTATGGTTAAAAAAATTTCATTAGTGTTTTACTGTCAGGGGCTATCCCACTTACCGTAAAATCCCGAAAGTAACCCCCCTATCGATTACAGCCCCCCCCTTTTTTGTGGAAAGTGAAATCACTTTAAAATCCTGAATATACCCCCCCCCCCCTTCACCTGAAAATTTTCGGATCATCTTCATTTGCCACTCCCTGAAAAAAAGGGATAACATTTTCTGCTTTACTTGGAAAGCATTTACAAAGGTTTAGTTTCTCCCTCCATGTGCAGTTTTGCTTTTCTAAAAAAAAAAAAAAAAAGAAAGAAAGAAAACACAATGATTTAAACAAAAAAGAAAAAAAAAGGTTTCCGTTTATTCCTTTCAAAATGTCTAGACTCCTTTTGATGCAAGGGCGCCTTTTTTTTTTTTTCATAAGTATCGCAAAAGAAATTTATACGATTGTACTGTTTTTTACTAATTTTGGAAGGAGCATTTTTGTTCTAAATTGTGAAACTGAACGATCTTCAACACGGCGCCATTTTGAAAACGTGACGCCATTTTGGAAATGTGTTGCTTAAAAAGTAGCGCGAAACTTAAAAATAACCTTTTTTAAAGGAGAAATAATGAAATTGAACAAGTTTAGGATCATCAGAAATGTAAATTTTACTAAATCGAGTAAGAGATTTGTCTGTATTTGCTTTCGCGAACTTCGTAAAGCTGTTTTCGAAATTACGATCTTCGTAACGAATTTGCGGCCGCGATTTTTGCTTCTATTCTGAAACAAGAACATTAAGATTTTGCTTCTTTTACTGTAACCTTATTACATTCAGTACATAATGAATTTTCAAGTGATAAATTATAGGGGTTTCGCCAACTTAAGGTGCGAAATCCTTCCTTTCGAAAAAAAAAAATGCCGCCCTCATGCAATTTATTACTACTAGAAAATTATGACAGGTTTTTATTAATTAATTTCTCCCTCTTCATTAATATTAACTCTTATTTACTTATTATTTCTTTTCTGTACTCTGAAATTAATACTACTAAAAACAATTATTTTGGCTAATTTTTCAGAAAAATCTCGATTATAACCCCCCTTTCTGAAATCAACAAGTTTTGTTTTCAAAATAGGGGGGGTTACTTTCGGGATTTTACGGTAGTTTTTTTTGTGAGTGTCCTTTGAAAAACGCATTGCTTGTGATATTAAAGAAAGGTGGCATGAGGACCCTTACACGAATATTTTCTTAAACTCAAGTCTTAAAAGCAATTTGTAAGGCCATATTATGTAATATTAGAGCAGTGATTTTTCGAAATTACAGCTCCAAAAATGCAGTTTCGAGCAATTTTTGGTGTTGTTAAGTATTTGTGGGCTTCTCCGTAAAACTTACAAATATTTGATGCAAAAGAATAATATTTTTGTTTATAACACAAGAAAGCTGATATTAAATTGGTAGAACTAAAACCAAAAACTCTTAAAAAGAATCATTGGATGAGTCCAGATCGAAATTTATTTTTCATGTACAGTTGAACTCTTAATACGAAATGTAAAAAAGTCACGAATTTGTTCGTATTAGCCTATTAGCCGTTATTCGTAACAACTGTGAATGAGTGATACTGTAAAAAAAACGAAGAAATACTTACCTTTATTTTAAAAAAACATTACTACTAATACATGCATTAGAATCTAACTATTAGTACATTAAGAAAAAAATCACCTATTTCTTATAAATGAATGTTTTTCTAAAATATTGAAAATAGGAAAATGATAATCGACAATAGCGGAATAGGTTGTAATCCACAATGGAAGATATCAAGATTTATCTCCGTGTAAATTGAAATGACCACAGCTAAACAAATGTACGGGCTTTATTTTTTATGTAAAATATTAAATATTTTCTTCTCTTAACACAATGCTCCTTTTACTACCAAACAAAATGATGAATAATTTCTAAAAAAGAAAATTAGTTTCCAACCACGAATATTTTAAGTAAATAGGTCAGAAATTTTTGTTGGTCTTAGCCGAGACTTCTAATTTAATGAACGTATTATGCGTGAAATTTGTAAGGTAATTAGATAGCAAACTAAACTTAACCAACAAAATTTTCGTTTTAGCCGTGATTTCATATTAAACATGATCGTATTAAGAGAGTTCAACTGTAATTTACTTTGATAAATACATTTTCTATTTATAATCAGCAAATTATTTATTCGTGTTCTTAGTTTGAACAATATGAATAACCAATTCAGTTTTAATTGTTTGTTTTTTATCTAGTGGGATAACATTTTACTAGATAAATATTTGAATTTTTAACATTTCCATTTTTGGAAAGGTTTTGGGGGCATTAATGTTTTACTATTAAAAACAGATTCATTGCTTGCATTTTAATTTGTATGATGCATAGCCCTTTGAGTCCAGATCGCCTCTGCATCGACCCTTTGATCGTTCTGTTTATCAATATGTAAAAAAAAAAAAAAAATCAAGTATGTATTATGCACTGGTGTTATAACTAACTTGATTTTTCTGTGTATATAGGGGGGGGGCGCCAGGAAACTTTCGCCCCAGGCGCCGTAAGCTCTTCGAATGGCCCTGCTCGCCCCCCCATCATTCTTGAGGTGTCATGCCTGGTCAAATCTCTTGTCACAGTCCAAAGTTACTGCAACAAACATTTCCAGATGTCTTCATTATTTGACTAAAAATTTTTCAACTGCAAAGAAATATTTGATCCAGTCTGCACAGCTCGAAGCGTCGTTGTAACTGGAGTTGCATGAAAAACTGTCGTAAAATCTGGAGTCACTTAATATTAAAATTATATGGCATAAGTTCGGAACTTTGAAAAAGTGATGTGACATCCGGTTGTCGCGATAATGAGGTTTGACTGTACTCATTATTAAATTAATTTTGTTTTTGTCCTATATTTTTTTTGTAAAAAATTTCTTTTATTTTTTATCTTTCCACTGTTACCCCTGTAAATTGGGTAAAATTATCTTTAAAAAGTCTCTTTTTGTTAAGCAAGTAGTTTTAAATATGCATTATTTCAATTAGTAACTAATGAATGAGAACCCTGTCCACTGTATTCACTTCATTAAGTACCGTGTGACTTCTCTTCATTTTTTTAAAACTTAGGATGTAGTTAAAATTTTTATTTTGACATTGTGGTTTTAGTAAGTGGCATTGATCGAACTTTCAAGGCAATTCCACAAACTGAACTCGAATAGGGATTTATTTTTACTAAGCCATAGTAACAGGTGTATTAAAGCAAAAAAGGTTTATTTGCTGTAAAAACCCTTTAAAAATACATAAAAATACACCACCAGCTCAGTCATTTCCAGCCGAGAACTGCAGTTTCGTGCTTATTAGCACTCATCAGCCCAGCATAGGAAAGTGACTGAGCTGGAGATGGAAAACCTCTTAAGGAAGCCAAGAGTGCCAAACAAACTGGTAGCTAATGTAGAATTAGCACAGATCAGACGAGTGACCGAAGCAATGGTTCGGTTCAACTCGAAGATTGAAGGCAAGGCAAGGTATATTCAGTAAATTACCGCCCATTAGCCAGGGCTAAAGCAGAAATACATGAAATACACCGCCAGCTCAGCCATTTCCAGCCGATGACTACAGTTTCGTGCTTATTAGCACTCATCAGCCCGGCATAGGAAAGTGACTGAGCTGGAGATGGAAAACCTCTTAAGGAAGCCAAGAGTGCCAAAGGAACTGGTAGCTAATGAAGAGTTAGATTATTATTTTTAAAATGTTTATAAACCCTGTCTTGAAATTTTTTTGGTCCTGTACATAATTTTATGCTAAGGGACACCCCTGTATTAAATTTAATTCATTAGTTTTGGTTGTTATCTCTTTGAATCTAACTATTCCTCTAATATAATAGATTTTGTATATTGTAATATTTTGCAACATTTCAGTCTCTTCATATTGGCCCTGTATCTTGCATGGCATTCGATTCAACTGTTACTCTGTTAGCTACTGGTGGAACTGATTCAACAATAAAAGTTTGGGACATTATTAGGAAATACTACACTCACAATCTGAAAGGTGGAAAAGGAGTCTACAGGTATGTAGAAACAATTTTATGGTTATTTAGACAATCAAAAGCATTGCTTCTACTTACGTTGTCTGGTCTGACTTTACTATTCAGCACAAAGGTATTTATTTATCTTATTGAAAGAATTACTTATTATTCTTTGTTCATTAAATTTATCTTTTTAATCCAAGACAAGGAAAAAGAGAAAAAAAAGAAAAATCTAATTCAAAGTTTAACTAGATAGTAGCACTTAATTTCTGATTTTTGTTGACTTAAATTTGGGCTAAATTTATTTGTTCTATTGTTAAAGTAAATCTAAAATTTTTAAAGCTGTAATTGAATTTGGTTGTTTAATTACTGATGTGTTGAATGCGTTGATTATTTATAAATGTCTATTTTTAATTTCCTTTATGTATTTTTAACCCCTAAGTGTAACTGTTATTTTCTCTGTTTCTTAATTATTTGCAAAAAAAAAAAAAAAAACATACTGAATTTCAGTTTATTTTTTGATATTTCTCTTGACATTTTTTCAGTAAAAAAGTTTCTTTTTGTGTCTGAGGGAAAAAATAAATAAATAAATAAATAAATAAAATCTTTTCCTTTTTTTGGCATAAGATTCCATGATTTCTGCCTACTTAAGTGGTTTGTCGTTTATCCACTGCGATTTTGCTAAACTTTTCTGCCCAGCTGACTTGCTATCAAATTTCATCAATTTTCATTAATCAAGTCACTGGTGTAGTTCTGGGGGTAAAAAGTGGATTTGTTTTAAAATTTTAAAGGGTGATAGAATGCTGATGTTAGTGTGAAAAAATGTCAGGGGAGATGATCCCCCTGCATCAATGGTCAAAATACAAGTATGACTTGTCCACTAGTAGAAGGTAAAAATGGTGCAAAGAGAGTCTGTTACCTCATTTTAAGGGTTTTGCAAGAGCTATACAAGAGCTTCTATTTTCAATATATGTAAAATTTTAGCTTAAAAAATATTTGAATATTTTTTTTAAAATTGAAATTAAAAGAGAAAAAAGGCAGCTTTGAGGTACACATCCTTGGGGTCCAAACTAATTCAGCACAAAATTTTAAAGCTGTATTTAATATAAGGTTTCTTGGGTATTATTGCATGCTGAGTTTCAGATATAATATTCTTTGTTCTTAGGTATTTGTGTGTCTTGAAAAGCTAAAAATAAGTACAGTAGTACCTTCTGTAAGGGACACCTTCAAATAAGGGACACCTCTATTTAAGAGGGACATTTTTTCTGGTCCCAGTCCCTTTGAATTGGGACCTCCATGTATTTGCCTCTGAATAAGGGACACTCTATTTAAGGGACAGTTACAGAGAAACCTTAAAATAACTAATGTATAAATGCATCATACAAAGTATTGAATTTACTGGAATTTAAGAACCTAAGGTTCAGCTGATGAAAGTTTGACAATAACGTGTACAAATATGACTGTTGTAAAATTCTTGCCAAAATTTGCATGCATGTTTTCTCCACTCAGTATTTTTTTCAAGTAGACTAACAGCCAAAGGATAATCAACCGCCCATGAATAGCTTTGTGTAAAAAACTTAAAATGTGTACACTGATTGAAATTTATATCATATTAAATTTTAAATTCTATGAAATCGAACAAGTTCATATACATTCATGTTCAGCCATGGAATTACTTCAAAACGATTTCTGTATGTTACAAAACTATAGCGTTACCAATTTTTTTATTAAATTTTAATTACTATAAGAATAGCATTTGAAATATTATTACGTTTAAATTTCATTCAACTTCTAAATCATTTTTAGCATTTTATCTTAAATGCTATGTTTAGTACAAAATTATACGGAGTTGATATAACGCATGCATCATTTCATATACCTCCGAAGAAGAGACACTTCTATTTCGATTTCGATTTCGAGTCACAACTGACTACAACTGTATTTATGTCGAGGACTGCATACTAAGTGCTTTGCCTCCATTATTTTTTTATACCGATAGATGGCAGCCAGATTACCAGATCGAACAGTTAATGAGAATTTAGAACTAGACCAGGAGCTAATAGCTACCTGGTGCTAGCACCCCCAGAGGTATCGTTTTACTTGGGGGACATTGAGACCACGAGCATATTTAACGTCGCCCAGTCCCCTTTAATGACGACGGTGGGTCTTCGACCATCGAGGTTCGAACTCAGGACCCTCCGGCCCCGAATCCGACACTCTACCGATCGGGTTATCACGGCCCTAAACTTCTATTTAAGGGACAAAATTTCCGGTCCCCTTAGTGTCCGTTATTGAGAGGTTCTACAAGAAATATTTCTTTACAATGTCTTTTGAAAAAGAGGGAGTCGTAAAATTAACGATTATATTTTTCAATGAAAATTGTTATTTTCTAATATTTCGCTTTTCTTTTTACAGTAAAGTTTGTTTTCAAGTGCTTGAAACTGAGCTTTATTTATTTGGAGCTGCTGATGATTATCTGATACATGTATGGAAATTGAGTACTGGTGAATCTGTTGCTTCTTTGGAAGGCCATTACAGCACTGTAAATGAAATTGTTTTTACTAGAAATAATACTATGATAAGGTAATTTCGTAGCTTGCTTAAAATAAATCTTTTATGTATCACATACTAGAAAGAAAATGTTTTTAAAATGTATTATTTTATAACTGAGCGCAACTAGGAGGCTTAATCCATTAAGCCATATTCTAAATCATAGTTTAATGTTATGTATAAACTTTACTTCTCTAAGGATTGTTATGACAAGGACACCCCTACAAGGACAAAATTCTGGTTGTTTCTCTAAAGTGAAATTTTTGTAGAATTCACAAAAATAAAGAAAGTTTATAAAATGTTTTTCTTTTTACAAAATGTGGGCCTAACAATGCAAACTTTGAATCAAAAAACTTGAATGGCAATATGTCCCTTAAATGATTAAAATAATTAGTAAGTAATACATAACTATTAATATTTTTGGAATTGATATGATTCGAGAAGTATTGTAAAAATGTGTTGCCAGTTATTTTTAAACCAGTGTTATTGCTTGTTCTCTCTGTTAATAACATTATATTGTTCAATGTTTGTTTGAACATTAAAAAGAAGGGGCCTAAATTTCATTCTTTGAACTTGTGCTATTGTTAGATCTGTAATTAATTTAATGTATTTATTTTTGTTTCCTAATACTTCCAAAATCTTATTCAGCTCCGGAAGAGATAAAGTTGTTCTACTATGGAGTACATCAGATTTCAAGCTTTTAAGAACTATTCCAGTATATGAAGTTAGTATAGATGTATTATAGAGCTAGGTCAGCATTTTTTATTTATTTTTGTCTAATGTTCTTAAGTAATTGGATATTTTTTGCAGACAGTGGAAGCATGTATTCTAGCACCTGCAGATTTAAAACTAGAAGGAGCTTCATTTAATTCGGAAGATACATATTTCATTACAGCTGGTGATAAGGGTAATCATGCAATGTTTTCTCAGTATTCCGAGATGATTCATTTCTAAATTCTAGTACACTTATGCACACATACACATGAGTGTGTTTGTGAATATTATTATTTTATTTATTTTTGCATTTTTGCAGCCTTAATATCGATTAAATATCTTTTATTATTGCTATAATTTATATTGTCTTTCAGTGAAAAATATGGGTTATAAAATATTCAATAGAAAGCTTTTTAAAATCATATGTTGCTTAGAAATAACAAAATCAGATGTTAGTTATAATTTGTAAATATTTATATGAAACTAGCCGACCCAGCAAATGTTGTTCTGCCATATAAATAGTTTCTAGTAAATATTTTTGTTGTTAATTAAAAAATGACAAATGTAAGTTTGGGGGCTAAAATCTTTGACAGAATGAGGAATAGAGCCCTGTAGATGATGATCACTGATAAAATTAAAGGAAAAAAAAACAACCATTCATTTTCTCAATACAGTAATGCACACACACACACAAATAGACAAGATTTTTGCATTGTTCAAAATTTGGTACTCATTGCTTTGTGCAAAATGAAGCGACGGCCAAGAAAAATGTGTTAGAAAACTCTTATTGATTGAAAACACATTTGTTACCATCTTCTGTTTGTCTACAAATAAAATGTTTGCAGTTTAAGCAAGGCTTTTACAATAATTTTCAACAATAGTTTTAACAATGATTTTCAACAATGGTTTTTACTATGATTTTCAACAATGATTTTTACTGTGATTTTCAACAATGGTTTTTACAATGAATTTCAACAATGCTTTTTACAATGATTTTCAAAAAAAAAAAAAAGAAAATTCTGCATAAGGACACCTTGATTACTTAGCTGTATGAAATATACTTTAAGACCTATTCACATACTTACCAAATACACATAAAAAATTTCATAAAAATCAGTCCAGCTGTTTCGGAGAAGTTCAAACACTTACACCATGACAGGAGATTTTTATATATTAGATTTCATTACGAAACTTCAGCCACAAGAGCTTTTCTTTTTTATACAGCAATCTATGAAGAATTACTTTATGTTAGATAATGCATATTTGTTCTAAAAAGTAATAGTAATAAATTGGTGAAACTATTCAATACAAATTAGGAAATATTTATTTCTTTTGTTTAAAATGTCAAAAATAAAACTCTGCTTCATTTATTCAGAGTTGTGTTTTTTAATATTGTGTTTCATCATTAGGAAACACCAGCACATATTTTGTAAGGAAAAAAAAAAACTGTTGTATTTAACCTAAGATTTGTTAATTATGTATTTTGTTATAAACAGGTTTTTTTTTTTTTTTGTGATTCAGACATTTTGTATAAAACTTTTTTGTTGTGTTGGTTTTTCAAAAGTTTCGTTGTTGTTTACATTTCAATCTTTGTTTTAGGAGTTCTTAAAGTTTGGAGCACATTAAGTGGCAACTGCATTTATAGCCAATCAGATTCCATTATATCTCTTCCAGAAGATTCAAATTATGATGGGCCTTTAATAAAGCAGGCAATATATGTTTCAGCTTTGGAAGCCATTGCTGTCACCACTTTTGACCATAATATCATTCTATATAGCTTAAGTAATTTTTCTTTAAAAAAGCAGGTAAATATTTTTACTTCTTATTTTAGATTTTTTTTACACTTGAAGATGATTTATTTTAAATATGGATTCAAATCTGCACAATTATTTTGTCTTAGAAAATTTTTATTGCATTTTTCTAATGTATTTTAACTTTATGGGAAAATTTTGTCTTAAATAAGAATTTAAAAAAAAGAAAAATAAACCTCTATATGTATATGATGGTATCGAACATTTTTTGAAACTGTCTCTAAAGCTTTCCAGTATTAGAAAGAACAAACAAAAATTTTCAGTGAAGTCTACCAAGCATCGAGTTTCGTGCGTTCAAACAAATTGACAGTTTGGAAACTTCACTTTATGGGTCATTCTTCAAAAAGTGTAACTTTTCCGTCACACGTCTTTTACAGTAAAAACGTCAAGAAACAATTCATTTATCGGTGATTTTTAATTTCATCAAACATATATCTATTTAAACATGCCAACAATTTTTCAATAATAAAGTTTATTTTTGGATCATAACATGATGAATTCTCACCTCCATGGCATGTCACACACCTTGTGTAACTGTTTATATTGCGTAATAACTTGTTTAATTAAAAGTATGTGCTTATTTATTTATTATTCCTTTCACAAGTGTCTCAAATACTAATTGTTTACATGTATTTAATTTTTTAATATTGTGTTTTAGTTTGTTTTAGTAGGATAAGGAGTCATGTCACATAATAAATTCTCATTTCCATTACCTAAACACAAAATTCCAATCCTCATTAACACGTGGCAGTAATTAACATCAAATTTTATTTTTTGTGATACAAGAGAGCCCCCTTGTTTATTTTCAGCCATAGTTGAAGTTGTGAGATTTTTGTTGAAAAACAAGAAGATAGATTTTGCTTCAAAAACTTAGTGTGGTTATTCTGACTTCTCACCTCCGTGAACTTGAATTTCAGGGATGTAAATTAATGTAAAAAAAGAAGTGAACATGGTTTCATATGCTTAACATGTGCAGATTGTATCAACAAAAGAAAAAAAAATTCTGTGAAAAATGTATCTATTATGCCTTCTATATTAATGGAAAATTCCTCACCTCAGTGACAGACCTTATCAATATCATTATTTCTGAGGTGAAAATAAATGATTGAGGAGAAATACATCAATAATAGACATTCTACCAAAATTATAAATTACCAGTACATCCTCAAATTTACTAAATATTATTTTTAACATACATTTGAAACTACAAATTAAGCCGTACTTTAATTAAGAGAACTTAATATTATATTCTCACTAATCACATTAAAATAGCTGATTATTTGCACAATTTACAAAATTAGTACTTTGATATTAAATTGACCTCGATTTTTAAATATTATAAGTTTTTTCCTTTTTATTTTATTTCTGTGAACGAGGCATTTTTTAATTTTTTTATTCATGAGTAAAATTATTGTAACTTAGCTGGGCCATTGCTTATGGTTACTTCTAGTAGGTAACACTTTCATGTAAGAATGGGAAAAAAAGAAAGAAAAGGTTTCGAAATTGAAAAATATTTGTGTTCAAAAGATAAGTTTTCTGGAGAATGACCTTTATACCAAGTATCGATGGAGAAAAACTTATGATTTTGTTACTTTTAAGCTGCATATTTGACAAAATTTAAACCTTGTAATCTAGAAGACGCAATAGTAGGCCATACAAAGCATAGGTTTTTATATTGAGGGATGTTCTTTACCCTGAACTTAAGATGCTCTTGAATGTGGCCGAATAGGATCCTTCATTAATTTTTGATGAACTTAATGTATTATCTACCACAATTTCCTCTTTGATACTGAATTAAACATAATTTCTGTATTTTTCCCAATTGCTGTTGAAATACCTTAATAATTTTTCCACCATTAAAATAATTGTAATATATTTTTATTCCTTATAGTTAACTCTAGTGTTCATTTAAACACTGTAATATATATTTTCAGAAAGTGTTTAAAGTGAAATATTGTTCAAATTTTCTACTAAAACATTGCATAAGTTCATTTAATTTTTTTCCTTCAAATTTGTTAGCACTTGCAAACAATTTATTTCACTAGCAATCAATAAACAAGTTGTTTCTTCCTGTAATCTTAAAGTTTTGTTGACTGTATTGCTATAAGTTTTTGTTTGTCTGTGTATTTGAATTTTTTCTGCACATGCTATATTTTTCTTCATAAATAGCAGTTTGCATAGTATATCCACCACATTGGTTCCTTAGTGTATTCTAAAAATGTATGTTACTCAAGTTTGTTAAGCGAGTCTCCTTTATTTAGGCATTATGTTTGGGAATAAAATCAGAAATCTCTCTGTAAATTCTAGGGAAGTATTTTTTGGGGCTGCGTTAAAGGCTTTACCTTTTGCAGACATAGTGTAATCCCCTGATTCAGCATCCATACTTTCATGTGGCACCACTATCGGCAGATGCTATTAACGTCCTTATTTTGACAACCAGTTCCCTCACCAAATGTAGGCACCTAAGCTCTCTTCAATGAGAAACTGTACTAGGAATTTAATTTTAGCTAGAGTACTCAAAGCTGAACAAGTAGATCTCCTACATGTCGCATAATCGTACAACACTCAGTTTTCTGCATCTTGAAAATCTACGAACTTGAGCCTGGGTTGTAACCTGCCCATCTTTGGATTTAAGACGCCAACGCATAAACACTACCCTGTCTTTATGATAATCTTGAAAGATGATATATTTTACAAACTGCTGTTTAAACTTGACTTCCTAGCACATTGTGTGTCGAAGTGTATTGATGTACATTTCTGGCTGATATTTATATGCATTAAAACATATTTTAATTCAGTTTGTAGGTTACAATGATGATATTTTGAGCATCAAGTTCTTAGGAGAAGGAGAGAAATTAGCAGTAGCTACTAACAGCACCCATATAAAAATATTAGACTTCCCGTCGTTTAACTGCCGCGTATTGAAAGGTCATTTGGATATTGTTTTAGCTTTAGATGTATTTCCAAAGCATAAATCTCTATTAGTTAGTGCTTCAAAGGTAAATGATTTTATTTTTTTCCTCTTACTAATAATAATTTATGTGATCAAAAAGTTGAATTTTTCCATACTTTAAAGTGTTTTTAAAAAATCATGCATTTAAGGGTTAAGAATAATTTTAAAAAGTTCAACTTGAGTTCCCATCTCAATTAATAAGTATTGTAATTGAATCCATTATTTTTGCTAGGGCAGCTTTTCGAAATAATCGATTCAAGTACTAATACAGTCTGCACTTTTTAGAACGACCTCCCATTACTGCAACCCTTCCATTATAACGACCAATGGATGAAGTCCCGCTGGCTATTCCAATGATCCATCCATAGTTATTTTTATATCCGTTAGAATGTTCAAACAAAACTGTTCTTTCCAATATAACGACCAAATTAAGTCTTGACTTTTTTGTAATTCTAGACTTTATTTGAAAATTGAAATTTTACAAGTTTATGTTTCTGGAGGTTAAATATTTCAATTGAAAGTAGTTAAGTGGGAGTTATTTGATCATAAAAGATTAAAAGAATTGATGAGAATTGTGCACAAACGATTGACAATATAATTTTTTTTAAAGCCAAAAAGCGGAAAGCATCTAGATTATCTTAATAAGAGGAAAAATAATGTCTTTAATGAAAAATCTCAAGCAAGGCAACCATGAACTCTGATTTAAAAAATAACCAACTTCTCTCAATTATTTTCAGAGTACATTTTAGCGGAATGTAGTCACCTAAATGTAAGATGGATTGAAACATAGTGTTTTTAAAGAAATAAAAAAGTCATGATTATTCATGTTCAATCAATTTCGTGGCTCTCTTCTAAAATAAAGTAAAACTTGTAAAAATTATTCTAATGCTGTTAAATATGACTAATCGAAATGCAATATCTGGAACATTTATGTTAAAAGGACCTCTCGTTGTAGAGACTGATTTTGTTTTGGCGACAAGGGTCGTTATATTGAACGCTGAATGTATAAATTTCATGACTTGAAAAATCAAAAAAGCGAGATATTGATGTATATTTCAGTGTACAGAATAAATGTTGTATTTATGACAACTAATCCTTTTTTTTTCTAATCAATAGGATAACAATGTGAAAGTTTGGTTCATGGATTCTGAATTGTCTATCACCAGAGTTTATACTGGCTATGGTCACACTGCTTCCGTCACTGCTGTTTCATGCTGCAGGTTAAGATAATCAAAAATCTTTCAAATGTTTTGTAATCTGTGATGTTTCCATCAATTTTTCTGAGCGTATACTCCCAGTAATCAGCTATTCATAATTTGTGTATGTGATCACATACATAATATGTCATACTATGAAAAATTTTGAAACTTGAGGGCATACGCTATATTTTAAAAAAATGTTTGAAAGTATACATTCTGTATGGAGTATACACTATGGGAACACTACTGTTTGTAATGAATAATAATCACCAAACCTTTTAACTTTTTTTTTCTTAAATTTTTACTGCAAATTATTTCTATGATCTTAGAATGGTTTTTATTCTTATGACTGGAAGAAAAAAAGTGTGGATATTGTTTATCTATTTTTGTTAAGGTGTCTATAAATGTGACCATTTCTTTTCATCATATTTGTCCCCCCTTCTCATTTTGTCACAAAATATCACATTTCACCTTTACCTTTTCCCATGTCACACTTGTTACACCCTCCTACTTGTGTCACAAACTCACTCATGAACAACCCCCCTCCTAAAAGCACGACATTTGTGAAGAACCTTTAAGTAACAATAGTATTTTTTTTTCTCCAGAGAGAGAGAAAATTACAGTAGGATTTTTTTTATAGTTCCACTTATCCAAAATATTTAAAGTTCCTTTTTATGTTTAAAATTCAGGGTGCTAGTTATGTTTTGTTTTAAACTGATATAGTATTTTGATTTTATTTGTAGTATATACATTTTATAATTACAAGATCCATTTAGTACTAGTTTTCTGTAATTTGATATAATACTGATACTAATTAACTTGACTAATTGGGATACTAATTTTATTGTTATTACTTTCTTTGTCACAACTTTAAATATGGCAAAAAAGTGTTCAGTGAATGTTCAGAGCATTTATAAACAACACTTGTTATAAATAGTTCCCTATTTTAAACAATGTTTACAAGTCATGAAACAGTAGTGAAACAGGGTGGCGACAGATCAGGGAAATCAGGGAAAAGTCAGGGAACTTTATTAATCAGGGAAATGTCAGGAAATTTGGAAAAAATAACAAAAATCAGGAAAAATTGATTTTATGAAGAAAAAAATTTTTTTTTTACTTTACAAAACCTACGCATTTTCCCTACGCATTTTCCGCCAATTATCTGTTCAAAAAAAGTAAAATTATTGAGGTGCGATTATACACTCGCATATTTGTGCATCTTTTTTCCTCAATGTCAAAGTATTGAATCTTACTTATTAACCACAGGCTGACTTCCTAAGATTGCTTCTGTTATAGTGCCTAGAAAGAGTAGTGTGCCGATCGACGGGGAAAAAGTGAGGTCAGATCTGAGGAAAATTCAGATGGCGCTGCGCTCGAGGAGTACATTATGCTCCTAAATCAGACTCGTTTTAAATCAGCGATTGCATGTTGATTTCGCAGTTTAAATGCCCCGTTTTTTCGGATTGAACTTATTTCTGTGCAAAAGACAAATTCTGTAATAAGTGCTACTTGTTACATGGGTGTTCATTTATTTTTTGAAGAATATAAAATTACATTATGCTAATTTATCTTCAATGAAAATAGTAGAATATAAGGGGCCATTCATTAAATACGTAAGGGTCCCGAGGGGGAGGGGGGTTGGAAAAGCCTCTACATACCTGGGGGGGGGGGGGTCAAACTCATTCTTACAGAATATTTTCCAAGTCGGTATTTCACATTAGAAATTGCACCGTCAACAAGTGATTTGGCAGAGATTAAGTTCCATTTGCGTCTGGAAGGTAAGAAACGTGTTAGGATAAGATGTTTTTTTATTTGTTTTACAAAGAATGAATAGTGTAAAATATAATAAAAGAGTTGCATTGTGTATGGCATGTTTTATTTTTAATTAATATTACATCAAAAAAAAGTCGAAAAAACATTTAGTTTAAATTCTAACTTTCAGTAACTATTTCTTTACGCAAAAAGGTTTAATTTAATAATGTGAATTTCATAACGATTACAGTGATGTAACGACTCCAAGATTTGTTATTTTATCATTTTAAAAAACAAAATGGAATCTTACGTAAGAATGGGGGGGGGTGAAAAATCTTACGTACCCTTACATGGGGGGGAGGGGGATCAAAAGTTGCCAAAATCATTCTTACGTAATTAATGAATGGCCCTAAGTATTCAATAACTGCGCGTCTCTTATTTCTCTACTAATAATAAAGCTGAAAGTCTCTCTGTCTGGATCTCTGTGACGCGGACAGCACCTAGACCGTTCGGCTGATTTCATGAAATTTGATAAAGTTAGTTTGTTGCATGAAGGTGTGCACCTCGAAGCGATTTTTCGAAAATTCGATTTTTTTTTTCAATTTTAAGAACAGTTTCCCGAGCAAAATTATCATAAGATGGACGAGTTAATTACGAAATTATCATGATGTGGAACCGTGACATGGGAAGAGCAAATGAACATAGCCAATTGGCGAGAAATTCATCATCCATTATTTGTAAATATACAAGCTAATCAAATGAACTTTTAATTTTCTCCTCCGGGCAAAGTCCTGAGGATACCGCTAGTTTCAAAATAAAACTGCTTCTAAATTCTTAAGCTAATTAAAATTTTCAGGGCTTCTCAGTCTGAGTCGAAGAGTCAGAGTCGCTTGAAAAACATACCGACTCCGACCTTTTTTTTAAAAAAATTTCAAGGACTTTTCTTACATTAAAAAAAAAAAAAATAGGGCCACTTGCTCCGATTACATATATAACTACATACTAATTTGCAAATAACTGCAATTGGCAAACAACTGGCTTGATTATTTGTTGAATTTTCGGTAATACTTATCAACGTCAAACTGCTAGTTTGCTTATTTTTATAACATTCTTTAGAACCTGTCAGCAAACGGTTTTGTTGTCGATAATTATCGAAATAGAAGTGTTTGATGCTTCCATTAAAAGCCTTAAACACTGTTTCATGAAATATTCACAAAATAAAGGTAAAAAGGAGAAACGCGGAACTAAATTGTAACAAAATCCCTCTTCTACTAATGTAAAACACCGTGAAATTGAACATGCACCTCGACTGCACTGCCATCTAGCGGTTTTCATACAATCCGTCTTCAAGAATCGCAGGGAAAAAAGCGCCGGTCGGCCCATTACTCTTTCTAGGCACTAAACTTCTGTGTCTGCTAGGTTGTTTATTTTACCTAGCTTCAAATTTCCTTTTACACTTTCAATGCTATGTAAAATAAACAACCATACAGGCAAAGAGGAAGCCTTCATTAATGCCTTAGCTCCTTTGCCTTTATTCCATTGTCTGGAAGTAATTAGCGTACTGTAATCACAATTTCAAGAAGAAATCTTTGGTTTTTGAATTAATACTATAAAAGCTTAAAAGTTATTACTTCTTCGCGTTTTTAATTTCATTGCTAAAATTGAACCTTCTATAAAAAAAAGCTTACCGCAGATTATAAAGGTTTTCTTTTCTTCAGACTTAAGTGATTCTTTAATTTTATAACCAAGTTGTATTCTTCTTTTGTATATTTTGAAATCAACTAATTGCTTTTTTTTTCTTTCTTTTCCTTGCATTTCAAAGTTGTTTGTTACAAAAGCAATCTAAGATTTTTTTTTTCGTTACGTACTGAAATCATTTGAAATAGAGTTAACTTGTGTACTTAAGTAACTTACTTAAGTAAGTGTACTTTATTTTTTTTATTGTTAAAAAATGCTGTATTCATTCATTGAAACCTATGTGTTTGATTAGAGAAAAGCTCCCTATGAATGGATGTCAAATGGTTTCATCTGTTCTGCATAAATATGTCAATTAGTTATATAAGAATAACTACATTACTTCTATTCTTTCACTATTACTTGTTATTCTTGCAACAATGATTATACTGTTTGAAAACTTAGTTCAAAATAACTTCAATTACTTTTTAATTTCATCATAAATACACATGTGTTTTTAAGAGTAATTTTAATAGTTTCTTAAAATTCTTATGCTAAGTGGTATCTGGAAGTAAGTTTTTTTTTTTAAATTTTCTATAATATTTCCATGTAGAAAAATTTAATATACTGTTTTGTAGGGTCCCCCCCCCCCCCCAAAATTGACTTGATATGTTTTTTTTAACCATTTTATTAAAAAAGTAGCATCCTTTTAAAATATATCTTTAGTTCAACAACTTTATACAACTTAAAACGTTTAAAATACTGCATTTTATACAAACATATAATGGATTTCAAGTAGAGCAAAGAAAGAAAAACCATTATCATTGGTAACGTAAATCAGGGAAATTTGGTGAACTTAATCAGGGAAAAGTCAGGGAACTTTTTTGCACAGTTCCTGTCGCCACCCTGTGAAACTTCACATGAAGTTAGATTTTTTTTTTTTGTTAATTGTAGTTTCAGGGAGCATTGTCTCCCTCTTATGCTTCAGCAGATTGCTATAATATTGGAATCAGTCTTATCAATTTGTGCCGTCTGATGCGCAAAGTTGTTATGCTAGGCTGCTGTTTGGAAGTGTTTTTCTGTCAGTTAATGGCAAGCAATCCATGCTATAATCTAATAAACATTGTTGCATTGATGACTCATCAGTTTGTTGCGTTTTAGTGTTACGTTTTCAGATAATCTCTCACACAAAGCAATAGTGGCAACCATATCAAATGCAATTGTCGTCTGTAGAAAGGAACGAATGAGCCCACTATTGCGAGCTCTAACACAAGACAATCCTTTAAAAAATATTTTTTTTAAAAATATGCTTGCATCTAGATAACTTTAAGTTATGATAGCCAATAGATCCATAGCTGATAAGACGCCAAACATTTGCTTCTTATTTTGTTTAAATGTGCTGCAAAGATTGTATAGTAAATTCTCATTATCTAACAAACACCACTGCAGCTGAACAATACTGATAAAATGTAGATTAACCCTGCTTTATTCACACAACACACATGTGTAAACTAGAAGACAGCAGATTAATAATTTGTTTACAAAAATATGTGAAAAATTCTTTTGTTAATTTTTAACACTAATTACAGCGGGGATCATTTTGACCTCTGAGAAGAAATCTGCATAGTTAACTATGTAATGTTATATATTTGTAATAATTAGTAAAAAATAAACATATTTATTATACAGGCATTTTTTTTTTATGGTTGCAGAGATTGTAAGGATATGTAATGAATTATTTAAAAAAAGTTCAAAATACCCTTAAAACTACCAGCTCTGTTTCAGCTGCATTTCAGAAACTAGCGGCTAATGATCACTTTTATGTACAAAAACATTATAAATGCTTCATATTCTTGCAATGCTATGTTCTAAGAGGCCTTTTTGAGTTTTTGCTGTGTTTCAGCATCAGCAAATATATTTGCATTTCATTTTTTTTCTCAAAAGGGAAAAAATGGAATTTGCCCACAGTTTTAGGTATAACCCTTTAGTTTGGTCTTTAAAAAAATTACAATTTTCTCGAAAACTTTATAAAACTACATAGCACAATAATTTAGGAAAAGTCAAGAAAGGATTAAGCTTTTTATGAGAATACAGAGGCGCAGTTACAAAAAAAAAGTTAGCTTCCCCTAATTCTAGTGGTAATGTCTTTAAACAATTTGATTTGATTTTACTGCCCTTTTTTTTTTGGTAATGAGTGGTAAGTGTGCTTATTTAAAGATTTGCTTTGCTTATTACCCATGCAATCTTGATTGCCTTTGATCCCAGTTAGTCCTGATAAACAAGGTTGTACTGTAATTTTTTCTTTGATATGTTTGCCATATCAAGTAGTATTGAATACTTCACCTGAATATTCATTGCAACCCTTGCACAGTGAGTTATGCAGAAGTAAGCTAATTTTAATCACAGTTTAAAGTGAAAGAAACTCTAAATCCAAGCTTGGAGATTTTAATTTCTTTTGTGAGGTTTCAAACAAAAAACATTACTAAGAAAATCCTATGTTGATTAAAGCTCTTTTGTATTTCAATTTTTTTTTAATGAAAGCACCAAATGTTTCAGATTAGCTTTCAGTGGCTTGGTGTATTCTTCAATAATTTTTGTGTTTAGTATATTTTAATTGTTTTTGTATGTATATATATTTTTTGATTTTTAGTATAATTGTTATTTTGCCTGTTGATGTATTGTTTCAAAAAGTAAATTTTTAGTCCTTCTCGTTTTTAGTTTTTCTTGTAAATTTTTTTTTTTTTTGGGATATTCTCTTTTTCCATCGTGCTTTGAATAGAGAAGGCATTGCAAAGATAGGCTACGTTTTTTGATTTACAGATATCTAATAGTTACAGTGACATACTAGGGCTGGGTGATGTAGGAATTACTACATCGAGATGTATCGCTAACCTTACATCTCGATGTAAGTTTTTTTAAAACTAAACTTGCTTGTTTTAGTTTTACAAAATATATACAAGGTATAAAAATTATATATAATGCCAAATACGAATTAACAGATTTCAGCACCAGAAAGAAATTTTTATAAAGTAGTGCTAAAGGCGCAAGTTAGTGAAAAATATTTAAGAAAAGTTTTGAAATTACAATGAGCCTGTTTTTTCAGTGCAAAAAGATGTAAGTAAATGGATGCAAAGTCATGTATTCCATTCAAAAGCTCACATATTCTTGCATTAAAAAAAGGTTCATTGTAATCAGTAGTGGGAGAGGGGATATTGCACCGTGTGAAACTCAAGAAGATTTCAGTTTATAAGAAATATAAATACTTTAATTCTGAAAATTTCCACTAATATATCTTAAATTATATTTAATCTAACAAATATTACAAAATTAGAGTACCCATAATTGCAGGGGGAGGGGTAGGTTACATATATCATCTAAGAAAAATTTTGCATAAAATGGATTCGCAGTTTATATTTGTCTTCCAAATATTTTATGCCACAAAAATAGAACTGATTTTTTTCTGAAAATTATATAAATTTCATATTTACATAAAACATTTATAATTTTTTTTGAGGGGGGGAGGGGGAGTAAGTGACACTACAAGTTACCGACTTGTGTGACATCTGTGCTAGGAACTGCACTTCTTGTAACACCAAAATACGTGTTGCATTCTTTGTTGCTACTTTGCTAATTAAATTTTGCTTTTTTTTGGCAAGTGACTACATGATAAACTTACTAGTTCATCAACTTATCTTTCGTCTATAACGAAGGACTCACGTGCAATTCTTACATATTTTGGAAGAAATGAAGATCTAACTCTACTCACCTTCATTGTTAAACCAGATTGGATTGACACCCTGATTAACATTAGTGTGAAAAAAATAGACATTAAAATGGCAGCAACCCTGGACGTGTCGGTGCATCGATTTAGAGAAGAATCCTAAACTGGTTTAACGATGTAGGATGCACACCGGTTTTAGTCGATGCATCACTCAGCCCTATGACATACATAAGAAATTTTTCCCATAAGAATAAATGAAGCATGTTTTGTATATATATTGCATGTGGATGCATTTAACATCCATTAAAGATATTCAAAATTTTAAAAAAATTGCAGTTTGTAAAGTAGTCTAAATACCGTATAGATATTGTTTAAAAACCACAGAAAGACTGGAAAGAGAAGAAATAGGGAGTAAGTGTTGTCTTGTGTCCTAAATATGTTGCCATGGATCTATATATTTTGAATTTATCTAACCCAATCAGACTTCTTCATTAGTCATTTTTAATAAAAATATCTCTATGCCTTTACACACTTCTTATCAGCTCACACTGAGTACACGACATATTGCATCTAAATTTTTTTATTGCATCTAAATTTTTTTGTTGGGATAAACATTTAATGAAAATTAGCATGAAATCCTACATTTTTGAAAGTTTCTGATACATGAATAATTGATAATAGCATTATTAACTATATAGATGATAACTCCCATCTTAGTGAAACTATTCAGAGCAATAAGAACCATATTGTATGACTGATACAAAATGAAATGTCAGGGAGAGCCAAGCATGTCTGCATCAATATTTGTTCAATAGCCTATGTTTTCTATTTCTTCTACATTTTCTTTTTCTTATATAATAAAAATAATGTATTAAGTATTGCACATTTATTGAAAGCAAAATTTATATAGATTTTGCTTATTACAAGTGCTACATCAATCAAGCATAACAAGGCCAGTAGATTGAAGTCATGCTCTATCTGGTAGTATGTGTGCTTTTCAAATAAATAAATATATGTAAACTGTGGAGATTGTTGATTAAGTATTAGAGTGACCGTCACATGACTACAGGATACTAATTACATAGCACCTATGTATTGCTCAATTCTACATAACGAATGGTATAATCAGGGTTCGAAAATATCATGATATTTTTGAAAATATCGAAAATATCCGATATTTTGATATATATCGGATATTTTGATATATATCCGATATTTTCAATCAGCACTAACTTAAGTCTTCAAAATGGTAAATGCATCCTCAAATCACTCTTTCTTTTCTTATATTGTCACTAAAAAATCAGATTTAAAACTAAGGTTTCTTTTAAAATTTATATTTAATATTTCATTTAACATTTTTATCAATTTTAATGGAATTACTTTTTACTCATCTTTCTTCTGTTAGCTAGTTTTACACAGTTATGTGATTCTGAAATAAAAAAAATATCGGTGCACAGTCATAAGAGATTTTCTTTTTTTCTGATCAACGTTTAATATTTAACTAAGCACTTTTAATATGAATTAAAATTGTTACATTACTAATAATTTTATGAATATATATAAAAAAAAAGGAATATTTTGTTACTTTATTATATTAATGCTATTTTAATACATCATAAAAATGTAGTACATAACTTTTTGTTTTATTTTTTTAATAATAAATGAACAATATTACAATGATTAGTATAATTTTTGTATTGAAAATATATACCGTAGTTGAAAAAATAAATATCAAAATATCATATTTTCAAAATAAATATCGGATATATATTGTGATATATATCATGATATATATCGGCGAACCCTGGGTATAATGTTTGTAAATCCTATGTAAGAATACATTGAGCCATTCTGCATGATTTACTAAAAGTGACTCGAGGGTTGTTCATTATCTTCAGTTAGTGGTGGTTGCTCTAATGCTCTTAGTTGAATCTTTGTGGTATTCAAAATTAGTGTGTTATTAATCTTTTAATTTGAAGCATTTATTTCAACATATGATCTGCTCTATACATTTTAGAGGAAAAGGGAGATTTTTTGCAACTGGTTCTGAAGATACTACTCTCAAGTTGTGGGAAGTTCCTAAGCGTAAACCTTCAGTTGCATTAAAGTTATTATTGGCACCATATTTGACTGTAAAAGCTCACGATAAGAATATTAATTCCATTGATATATCAGAAAATGATAAATTAATTGCAACTGGTTCGCAAGATCATACAGCCAAAGTGAGTTAAAAATCTGTTCTTATTTTGTGTTACTCAATTTTTAAAAAAGGTTATGATCTAGGAATCTTAACTTTTGTTTCATACTGCCTTGTGACTTTAAAGTGAAAAAATAAAAAAAAAGCCAACTTAGAATAAAAATCCAAAAGTAAACAAACACTATTAATCCTTTAATATTCATAAATCTTGACACAGAAGGGTTTTTAGATTGATAAAACTACTTGTAAGTAATTGTTTTAATTTTTGAAAAATTTAAACAGAACTACCTGGAAAACTGGATGTAACAGTTTCGATATGTGTAACTATTCTCTCAGCATAAGAAATTAATTTGAAGGAAAACTTGTACATTTATTTCAATTTAACTTTTTAATTTAATCTAGAATTAATTCTATTGATGTGGTGTGTAAATTATAGTTAAATAATTCTTCAGCATCAAGAAAACTTATATGTTTATGAAAATCATCAATAATTACTGTATTTGATAATGGTGTCAGTATTTGAGTTTTCGGCTGGTTTTTGATGTTTTCGACTAGTTTTTGATGTTAAAAACCCAACCCTGAAATTAAGCAACATAAAAAGGCAAAACAGAAAGTTTCTTAAATTATTCTTTTAGTGGACAATGTTGGGAGGACACAGTGAGAAGGTTCCATCTGAAGGTCTAATGTCAAGATAATGTTTCTGCTAGTTAACCCAGTAGCCAAAATGCAACCCTTAGACCAGAGAATAATAGGCACTTTAAAAGTCTAAGTGGGGATCATTATGTGTTAATTAATTTGAAAAAGGGGTTACAAAACGTTACCAAGACTCTTTGAGCAAGCAATTCCCTATTCGAGACTTTTTCAAGAAGTAATATAGTCGAACCTGTCTGTCTCAAAACCTTTGTATCTTGAATGGCTGCATATCTCACATTTTTTAAACTTCCCAGCGATCGCGATTAATTTCTCATGCTTTTCTTGAATACTTCATACGTAAAACCTCTATTTCTTGAAGTTCAAAATTCACTGCTTTTTAAAGAAAATGCTCGCTTTTTCTTTAAAAAATCATTTACTTTTGTATCTTTGCCACATCTTTTTGAATATGCTAGCTGCAACATGCAGGGTTTCTATTTAATAAATATGTTTGTATATTTGGATACATAATGGCACTTGAGTTGTTCATTTTTGCACCTAGAAACTTATACTGGGTGTCATCATGGTGCCTAGAATTGAATTCTTAATTCTAACACTGCCCATACAATTATTACAGGGCCCTTTTGCCAAATCATACTGCAAGTCAGTATCAAGTTTTGACATATAGATGTAAAAAAAAAAAAAAAGATTTGTATCTCATTTTTTTCATCTCATCTCTTCTTTGCTGGGCCCCTATTGCTCTTAGACTATCCAGCCCATGCTTTGGGTTGGATCTAGTTCCTGTTCTTATAGTGGGTCATTTTTGGAAAGAAGGGGTGTATAATAATCATAAGTAATTTTGAAGCAAAAACGGAGGTCTGGAACCATTTTCCCGAAATACTAAATCCCCAAAATGCAGCTTTAGGCTAACTTCGGTTGCTTAAAGGGAGAGATCATCAACCCTCTTGTATCCACGCTTGCCACACCGTGCAGGGGCCATCCTTTTATAATTAATAATTGGTCACTCTGTCTCCATTTTTTTTTTTTTTTTGGTAAAAGCCTGTGCTATTTTCCAAAATAATTTTTACCCAGTAATTTTAAATTATGTGAAAGCTGTCTACACCTTGTGTTTGTTTTCCAGATTTGGGATGTTTCAGATTTATCACTTGTTGCTACTCTAAGGGGACATAAGAAAGGAGTATGGTGTGTAAATTTCTCTCCAGTAGATCTAGTAAGTTATTATTTAGATCTTTTCATCTTAGTTTTGGAAAGTCAAGTACAATAATTCTCTGAACTGATTCTAAAATCTTTTCAGCATCCATCTGAAAAGTGCTCTAACCACTGAAGGACATAACCCTAGATTTTTTTTTACTTAGAAATATTTTTAAATCTAAATAATATTAGTAAATTTTAGGCAAAATATTACTATAGGTCATTGTATAAAAATGTTTTTCATTTTTCCTTATTAAAAATGAACTAAGATACAAAACTTAAAAGTAAATTTGCTAAAAAAGTTCATGTTAAAAAAGTAATAACTTTTAAACTTTCCTTTACATTTTACCTTTTGGAAATAGAACACAATCCAAAAATTAAAAAAAAAAAAGTTTCTCCAAATATTTTTTGCTTCTTTCTCCTTTTTTTAAAATGAGACAAATGTTTTTGCTTTGTATTTTAGAACCATTTTCTTTTGTGTAGATATTAAGGTTTATTAGTTTAAAAAATATATTTTGTTGATCTTGTTGAAATAAATTTAATGGTGTATTTTTCCAGGCAGTAGCCACTTCATCTGGAGATGAAACTATTAGAATATGGTCCTTGAGTGATTTTTCTTGCTTAAAAGTAAGTAATTTTTCATTCAATGAGTACATTTTATGATTAACATTTTTGTTGTTATTAAAATGTATTCAGCTCAAGTTCTTACCAAGTACATATGGTTTTTAGGTCTTTGAAGGCCATGAAGCTTCTGTTCTTCAAATTATGTTTTTAACTCGAGGAACACAGCTAATTTCAAGGTATATGTTTTTTTTCTTACTGTTAATAATCTTGTACATATACATTAATGAAAGCTATAGTAAATATTTTAACTATTCTCTCAAATCTTAACAAGGTTATTTGTGTCATTGTTATTACTATTATTGTTTATTAAAGTTGATTGTGTTGATATATGCATTAAGAAATCTTTTTTAAAAAGAGGAAAAGAAAATATATTATAAAAAATGTTTATGTGGAGAACATGAAGGCTGTCAAAATTTGGCTCTATAAATTAATTCTGTTGATGAAACTTAAAGGAATAACATCGTATTCAATGTTTTTCTAGACCAGTGTTTCTTAATTTTTTTGTGATAAGTTGAACCCTTTTTAATGTCATCTTTTCTTGTCGAACCTCTTGTCCCCCCCCCCCCTCTGATAGTATAGTTTAAATGATAAATTATATGGTTTATTTGGAGTAGAAATTAAAACTTTTAAAATAACATTTATCAACTTCAAAATGTAATTAAAAATATTAATGCAGCATTTCTCAAAGTACTAGTAATAAAATATTCAAACATTCTTTTAAAATTCAAGCATTACTGGGGTGGATGTTAATTATTTTTGCTATTTTAGATGTAAGTGCCTATTTTCGATATGCCCTGCAAACCAGGGCCCATTACAGGCTGATTTTGCTACCGTTTTTCGGTACCTTCACAAAAATCTTGTTTTGAAATCGGTACTTTCACAAAAATCAAGTAATAAAATCAGTAGTTTCACAAAAATATCGAAAATTTCACAAAAATTCACATTTTAAAATATAAAATTTGTTTCTCTGTTTAAAACAAAATTTACTCATAAAATAAAATTCTAAGCAGGTAATAATCGCTTAAAAAGCTACCTTTTTGTGGTATTTTAACTAATTTTTAGCTGTTTCTCGCCAAAGTGTATTTATGCAATATTATGACAATCTTTTAACATGTTTTGGGGAACCGTTTTTCTCATAATTTCCAATATTGTACACAGTACATAGCCCATTAAGCTGAAATTACGATTGTATTTTTGGTACTTCTTAGGTTTTTAGCTCCCTCCCCCCTCCATAGATCTTAAAATAGAAAAATAGAATAGATGTGCCTTCTCCCCACTTTTCTCCTCAGAGCGCGCGTCAACATCCCCCGTTGGACATCACGTGATCAAGGGACTCCCCTCACAAGAAACTGTTTCCCTTATCGAAGACAATCACTTTGCGCCACGATCATTTGCACAATTTAGGGAAATTAAAGCATTTAACCCATGGGTTAAATGCTTTAAGCATGGGTTAAATTAAAGCATTTTACCCATTATTAAAGAAAAACGGAATACTCTGTCCCTCACGTAACATCTCATATTTTTCACTAAAAGTAATAATTAAAAAAGGTAACTTTTTTTTTTCATTAAGAAATCGCAAATGTATTTGTTGTACTTTTGCAAGAAATGTTCTTTGTTACCTTTTTAAGTTATTACTTTTTAATAAAATGCGGGAGAAAATGACAGCTTTTTCATGGAATGGTCCATTAGATATTTTCCCATCATAACTTTTGAAGCAGGCGCACAAGCTATTTAAACTTTTTTTCAAGTGCTTTAAATACTGAGTAGAAAAAGACGTCTTCAAAAATCTTAAACAAAAATTGATCTTATAAATTTTCTTTTATTTCAATCAAATTTTTCAAATACAGATAAATAGTTTCAATGCGTGCTTTTTCCCACAACTTTTGAAGCCAGTGCAACAATTTAACATAAAACCCGATCTAAAACCATAAACCAATTAGAAATACAAATGTAAATAGTATCGAATATCAACTCAATTAAATAATATTCTAATATTCGCATGCGTTTCACGCCAACACTATATTAGCCAAACCAATAATTTTGGTTTGTTCCTAATTTTTAAGCAACTTCAGTGTTTTTTTTTTTTTAAGTACTCAGAAAATAAATTATTTGCAATTATAAACTACATGAATGGTCATTTGACTTCCGCACCCTCCCCAATTTTTCTTTTCTTCTTTTTTTTCGTCCCACTGACTATGATAATTTTGACAATTTAAACTCGAGGGTGAAGAAAACTAGTGATTATTGTCCCTTAACAATATTAATTTTGTTACTTTCCTACTTATTGGCCTTTGTGAATTATTTTCCTTGTTTGAATTGACTGCACGATACATTCTAACGCTTAAATAGTTAGTAACGATTAATTTTATAAACTTTTTAACGAGAAAATCTGCTGCTTCTGTTTCCAACATATGCTTATTTAAACTTAGAAAAACGGAATTCAAAATTTTTCGCATAACTCTTGTGGTCTTATAAGTAGCATTATATTTTTGTGTTTTACTCCCAAAACTTTTTCACATTCTCGCTCAGTTGTTCTTCACAAATATGCATATTTCAATGGCTGCAATCTTGCAATAAGTTATCATACTTGAATGTGTCCCAAAATTCTTAAATTTTATTAGGTCTATTTTTTGATTTGTTGTAGTTAAGACTGTGTTGCAGTCGTCGCACAGAGTGCACTTGTCGGACAAAAAATCCAGCGTAGTCAGAAACATCATCAATATACTGCGTCATGTTAATTGAGATGATTTCTGAATTTTCCAAATCGTCGTCAAAGGAATCGGAAGAAAAGGTTTTCTTTCAAAGCATTTTTGTTACGCTTCCTATTTAATCGTAGCATTTGAAGGTTGTCAAAATCAGCGCAATTTGAAGAACTGGACTCTTTAATTTCCGTATGAATGAATAATCTTTTTTTCGCACTTCGAAATTATCCGACGATTATTGTTGAATCCCCCCTCACATCCTGATCGCATTAAAAAAAGTTTCAAGGTGATCCTGAGTAAGCTTATAAGTCATTACGCAGTTTAGAACTGGAATTCGGGCACCTACATACTTTTCATATGTTCCCAGCACACTTTTCATAGAAATTAGGAAACCTAAAAATCCAGTTTTTCGCGGACATACTATAACTAATTTTCCATCGCTTGTTTTTAGTGATTTAATATAATGCTCGGCATCTATAGTAAATTGCTTAAAATATTCTTAATTTTGACTCTGCATGGGGACTTTTTTTGCCTTTAGCAGAAAGAAAGATTTCTGTTACTCACTATGTCTTTATTTTTTAATAAAATTCATCAAACCCTCTTTCGCTAGAAAATCTCAGATTCACACATACAGAGATTTCTCACATAAGTATAATGAAAACCTTCAGACAATCCTAGACTTTTAACGACGCTTCGCATTGTTATATCACTGCTGCCCGAGAAGAGGGAGACACGATGTCCCTTGATCACGTGATTCTCGGAAGAATCATGATGACCCCACTTTCTCCGGGCGAAATACGCTGCGCTGTAGGAGAAAGGCCTATCTATCCCTTTTAAAGATCTATGCCCCCCTCCCCAAAAAACGAAACCTGCTAAAAAATTTCACTTGTTCTACTTCTCTTTTACAAAAAATAGGATGCCTCTAAAAGTTCACAAAAACAATGATGATAAAAAAAAAAAAAACTTTCGCAAAAATAGAATGATGCAATACTGTCACAAAAATAGGTAGCGAGAAAAAAATCCTGGATTGGCTCCTGCAAACATACCTTGCACAGAAAACTTTGAAAGATTGTTTCATTAATTTGTCTTAAAGCCATTGGTCATTGTTAAAGTGTATGTGTGGAGTGATTATATTATTATTTTTTTATCATTAAGTTAAGACTGTGTTATCAATATTAACTGGTTTTTAGTGCATCTGATGGAAATATTAAGTTGTGGGATATAAAAAATAACATGTGCATCAAAACATTATCTGAACACACTGATAAAGTTTGGACTTTAGCGTCATCATCAAGTGAAAATTACATTGTTTCTGGTGGTGCTGATTCAAACATTATTATATGGGAGGTAAGTTTTGTTGTTATGGTTATTATTTAACAATCATATTTCATTTTTCTAATGCTTTTAATATTTAGTTTTAAGCAGAATTTATAATATTTTTTCCCTTTTTCATTTAAAGTATCTCATAAATTATGTATTATACACTAATGTATGTGAGTTATTTTGATTTTAAAATGTTCGTTAAACAAATCAAATCAAACTAATTGTTTATTATTGTTAAGTTCAGCATTTTTAATTTGGAAATATTAATGCACTGAAAAAAAGTTGTCAAAATGGACAAAATAGTATTTTGTCCGGGGAGATTTTTTCCATTTTTTTTGCATGTCTTTTCTGGGGTGGAAAAAAAACAAACAACCCTGTGGAGAGCATGCATTATACAGTCATAAAAGAAATTGTGTGACTTGTCTGTAAAGCCTTGTCTAACAAACAAGAAACCGAGATAGAACCTGAGCTAATATGAATTTGCATTGCTTCATACTGGCCATACTACATCATATTGGCATCTTTCTATCCATAAATCATACTGGAATTATCTAAATTAGATAATTTTTGCAAACTTAAGTGTGTAACTACCCAAGAAGGTAAACATTTTAGTTGAGAATAATTTTGTATTAATATTTATTAAATCATATAGTGTTTCTATTTTTGCTTTCACTTGTTTAATTGTTCACTCATTCATTTAATCATTATTAATTCTGGATATGAGAAAAGTTGAAAATGGAAAATCCTTATTTTCCGAACATTCTAGTGATACTTTTCCTTGAGTATTGAGAATAATTAGTTATCGAGTTTTTGTAGTCTCAGAACAATAAAAAATAAAACTTCTCTTCTTAATATGTTTAAAAAAAAGACATTATTTATGTGTTTTGCTTTGTATCTTACAGTGTACAGTTTTTGTATTTACAGTACAAAATTTGTCTTTGGTTTTTTTTTCATTTGATAAATGATAAATGTAGTGTTCACTCTAGGAAAAAAAAAAGGGGTAGGGTGCTGGCCTTTGAAAGGGGCACTTTTTTTAAAAAAAGGGCACTATTTCAACTCAGTGTCCCTCCACTCAAGACAAATGATGCACCACTCAAAAAGTACTGAGCGCTCCCCCCCCCCAAAAAAAAAAATTAAGAGGAGAAATAACACTCAACCACCTTGCAAAAATTCAAAAAGTCTAGTCTGCACCATGACCCCTCCCCCCCTCGATCGCCATCACCACTGACTTTAGTATTAAATATGATTTCATGCAGAAAATGCACTTGTCTTCAGAATAGGGTTAGCTCACCCCCCCCCCCTCTCCCCCCACACACAAATGCGAACGAAGTTAACACATTTTCCATACTTCATAGGAACATTTAGCTAATGCTAAAACTTGACTTTGGGTGTTTTTCAACATTTTTTCAGGCCATAATTTTAACTACCTATAAGAGAAAAAAAAATTCTTGGCATTTCAAAATCTTTGAATTTCAATTTAAGAAAAGTATTTAATATATTACTGATCTCCCCTTCCTCCCAAAGAAACTGCCTAGTAATGTACATAGTGCCATTGAGTATTTTAGTAGACATCACAATTATGATGAGTGTAAATTCTCCTTTTAAACATATTACACTTCAAATAGAATAATTAACTTAAAATAGTGTGTGCAGTGTTTCAAAAATGCAGTGGTAGCAAGTTGCAAAACTGTTTATTTAAGCTCTATTTCCTAGTCTTGGAGTTGTTCAAATTCATAACACAAATGTGCTGGCAGATGTATGCGCTCCTAAATGCAATGCATAAGCAGCTTGGGCCAAGCTAAGATTTTTATTTCAGACAATTTTTGTGAAAATTTAATATATCGGTATTTTAAATTTGATTTTTTCTAAATCAATTGTATAATATTTATAAAAGAAAAAGAAACAGTGCAAGATCATTTTAGTTAGAAAAAAGCACAAGTATGTCAAAAGTATGCTTTTTATTATCTCAATAAGTGTTTTTAATAATCTGTTATATGAATCACACATATACAAAGATAATAAAAATACTTAGCAAAAAGAAAAAAAAGAATAGAATGAATGCCCAGTCAATGCGATATGTTTCCATTTCAAACGATTTTTTAGGGGGGGGGCTGAGGATGGGGGTTAAAAATCTAAGATATTAAAAAAATACCTTTGCATTTAAGCCCAGTAAGCTTTGTTCTTTATTCTTCTTAGGAAACAATCAGAAAGTTAACTTTCCAGAAACAGATGTGAAAAGATTGCTACACAATCACTAGCAATGCACTAAAATTAGCTAAGCCTAATTTCCACCTGCAAATAAAAAACAGACACAAAGGGCTGAAATTTTAGGAAACTGTCCTATTCCCCCTCTCATTGTTGATTCTCAGAAGATCAAGGATGGGAAGGAATGAAACAAAGATAACTCCTTTCCTAAAGGACCCTACTCCTTCCCACAACCTTTCAAAAAACCCCCTCAGTAGAAGGAAGAACATGCCTTTGTTTCCTACTGATAAGCCTGTTTGAATTCTGAGAATCTCATCCCCTCTTTGCCTAGGTATTTGCTTCCCTTTTTGTTTGTGGGGCCGTTTTCAGGGTGAAATTCTGAGAACAAGGATAAGACATGGGCGTTTTTGCAGAGGATCCCTGGACAAAAAAAATTGCCTGGGTATTGCGGCAGGTTGAAAAGATGGTTGAGGCATCTTTTTAAAAACACAGGGTGCAATTTCTTATTTTTGAAAAGGGCAGGGCGCATTTCGCGATCTAAAAGAAGGGCAGGGCGTATTCAGCTGATATGGAAAAGGGCAGGGTGCTTCGCCCTTCAAAAACGGCCTAGCGGGAACACTAGCTAAATAAATGCTTTTATTCTCATTAAAGTCACAAAAGTTGAATTTTACGTACCAACAGTAGTTTATTTTTTGTAAGGATAAATAATAAGAATATATATAATTTATTTATTCAGGATACAACAGAAATTGAAAAAGAAAAAACAGTTGCGCAGTCGGAAGAATTTATCATGCAGTAAGTTATGCTTTTTGTTATTACTTTCCAAGTGCTAATTGAAGAAAGGTTTATAATGTTTGTTGCATTTATGTTTACTCTTTCATAATATTGTATGATGTGTATAGCATATTTTAAGTCAACTTTTCAAAGTTGAGTAATGCATATTGTTAATTTTTAGGGAGCAAAATCTGTTAAATTATGTCAAAGAAGAAAATTGGTCTAAAGCTTTAAGTTATGCGATTACACTAGAAAAACCTCACCTTGCTTATACTATTATTGAAGGTAAGAAAGAATATAACTATTTCTTTCACTTGTTTTTTGTTGGCTCTCAGTGTATTATAAATAC
Organism: Uloborus diversus; assembly: GCF_026930045.1. NCBI lineage: Eukaryota > Metazoa > Arthropoda > Arachnida > Araneae > Uloboridae > Uloborus > Uloborus diversus. The sequence goes on along the minus strand of NC_072732.1, from coordinate 180,643,617 downwards.
AAAATAAATTAGTAAATAATTCTTTTCAAGTTTGACTTTTTATGCTTTTAGAAGATACAAGCTGTAAGGCAGTTTTTTGTTCGAATCTCTCAATTTAAAATATTGCCATGTGAAGGGGAGAAATAAATGTGTTCTATTTTAGATGGAATTGTGTACAGGTTGGAGTCACAAGTTTAATAAAGGATATATTCATACTGAATCCGTAGGGAAAACTTCCTTTCAATCTAATCTATTAAAAGTTGTGGTCATTTGAGTAAGGCTAATGTGTTTAGAGGAAGTTTTACTGAGTTATGATTTTATTTTTTATGCTTTTATTTTTTCCTCTCTTTTTCTGTAAAGATTATGAATATTTTTGTTGTCTTTAACTTGTAGTTCCCATAAATCATTGTCAATCCCACTACAAGTAAGCTAGTATTTTTATCTTATTAAAATATCAGTTATTTTATTGCAGAATCTGTTTTTATTGCAGATATTGATTCATATTAATCATTAAACAATCACAAATTGCTTATTATCCATACTTGACCGAAGTTGATATTGCTCAGTTACTTTTAACATTTATTTAGAGTGAAATTTTCGTCACCATATTTACAAATCGCCTGTGGTTTGATTTTGTTCATATTTTTTTCAAGGCTTAACTCAAGCAGGCTTTTGCACTGAAAATATGTTTTTTTGTGTGTAAAATTATTGTTTTTCAGAAAAAAAACACCTATATAGTTTAACTTTAACAGTAAACCCTCATCTAAATATAAATTTTTCCAGGTTACTAATACCTATGAAAAATAATCATATAAGCTTTGTGCTACAATATGATTAAGGTGAAAAAACAACATAAATAAAGCACAAATATTGGAGAAAAATACAGCATATAGCTATTTCAAGGCTACAATGGAGCCTCTTCATCAGTGCAAAAAGCTCACCAACATAACCAGACGTTGCAAGAGAACTGACAACAACCAAGTGGACACCGGTATTTATACCAAAGAGGGCCAACCAATAAGAATACAGGAATAAGACATCAAACAACCAATCAGCGAACAGCATGTACACTCTGGGCTCAAAGCAGGGGGAGAGACACCAAAGAAACAGGAAAGGCAATTATAGAAATTGCTTCCAAATATCATGAAAAAATGGAGTACTGGAAAAATCATTGACAAGAGAATGAGAATTGTTCCAAATATAGTAAGCTTCCCAGAAATCAAGGTCATAAACCGAAGAACATTTACAAATAATCTTTGCAGATGATTCCCAGAAATCAAGGTCATAAACCGAAGAACATTTACAAATAATCTTTGCAGATGATTCTGGGAAGCTTACTATATTTGGAAAAATTCTCATTCTCTTGTCAATGATTTTTCCAGCACTCCATTTTTTCATGATATTTGGAAACAATTTCTATAATTGCCTTTCCTGTTTCTTCGGTGTCTCGCACTCTTTTTGTCTCCTGGCTCCTGATTGGTTGTCTCTCCCCCTGCTTTGAGCCCAGAGTGTACATGCTGTTCGCTGATTGGTTGTTTGATGTCTTATTCCTGTATTCTTATTGGTTGGCCCTCTTTGGTATAAATGCCAGTGTACACTTGGTTGTTGTCAGTTCTCTCGCAACTTCTGGTTGTGTTGGTGAGCTTTTTGCACTGATGAAGAGGCTCCATTGTAGCCTTGAAATAGCTATATGCTGTATTTTTCTCCAATATTTGTGCTTTATTTATGTTGTTTTTTTACCTTAATCATACTAATACCTATCATTTAAGAGTGGTAATAAATAAAAATACACAACCTTATAGTCTTGAACAATCTTTATGATAAGTGTACTGGTGGATATCGGCCATACAATCTTTTCCTTGATTACCGCATCCTAATCACCATTTCTTTTTTTACGGATATGTCTTGTATTACCTGTTCTGGGAAATTACCAGTCATAATATGATGGGTAAATTTCTTGGCCATTTCTATTCCAATCCATTTGTAGAAACAAGAAACCCCAACGAGTATAGTCCTATCTCAATTTGTGATTGAGAAAAACATAATTTGAAGACTTAAAAATTCACATGATTTATTGTTTTAAGTTATTATTTATGTATTGTTTATTCATATGTTACTGTCTTTTTCTGAGAAAGTTACTCCTAAATTAAATAATGGATGATTCCTGATGTTATGACCTAGAAGTTCAATAGTTTTGACACTTACAATGCAAACAACTTGCAAATCTTTTATGGATTATTAATTGGATGTGATGATATTTCATTAGGAGCAGATAATCTTATATATAGAGATGATTCAGAATTGTTTCGCTTAGTACTTAATGCCGTGTTTATTTGATTTCTTTATTCTCACTTACTCATTAATTCTTCCTCCCTCCCCCCATTTGTTGAAAACATTTGTTACATTGTAATTTTATATGCTAATTCAATTTTTCAATTTTTTCTCTAGAAATTTTGCTTCAAATGAAGGGTGAATGTGCTTTTGAAGAAATTTTTTCAAACATGCGATCTGACCAAAGAGGTATTTACTTTTGTTTACTGAAAAATTCTGTTCAAATCCTAAATAATGTTTTAGGATTAATTTAAAGAAAAAAAAAGGAAAAGAAGCAGTTTATTGTAAATTAATATGAGGTATTTACGTATCAGTTTATATCTATATATATAAAAATGGAGTTTGGTAAATTTGTTCCCTAAGATCTCAGAAACTACCCGGCAGATTTGGCTGAAACTTTCACCGTTTGTTCTGTTTGGTACTGGGAAGGTTTATAGACCAATTCGAAAAAAATCCGATTGATAGTTCCCTTTTTATTCCAATTTTAGTCCCAATTTTCGCATAAATGCCCCAATATGGGGGTGGAAAAACGTGCACATATTAACATTATATGTGCATCGAAAGCGCCAATTTTTCTGCTGAAGATAGCATCTGTTCGAAGTTTCTAAGTTGTATAAAAAACGAGTTATGAGCTTTTTTGTTCCCGGTTCGAAGGCTTTCATCAACCCAAGTCATTATTTAGTGTGTCATCTCAACTCCCAAGAATTGTTGTATTGTTGAATATTTTTGCGTTTCGTCTGACTTTTTGAGGCTTTTCTCAAATCAAATCTTAAAGTAACGTTTTTCCACAAGATTAGCTAAAAATAAATGGATTTGGCTGATCATTTTACTTTTAAACGGAACTTATGTAATTAATAGTTTATTATTATTATTATAGTGGACACTTGCTCACTATATTCAACTAACCAGCAGAAATATCGCCAGAACTTTTTCAGAAAGATTTCAGTAGCTGACACATTTGGCAGTTTTTTCCACTGTCGCTGTTTTTGAGTCCAAAGACTGCGTAATTCGCAACTCCAACGAACTATAGGGGGCACTGTAGCCACTTTCTAATGGCGGACGAAAAGGTAAAACAAACGCACGTGGTAACGAAGAAAATGCTAATAAGCCTGTAAATTTTGTTCGTATGCATGATTTTTTCGCTTTATTCTTTTTAAATTAATTTTCAAAGTATTGTTGATTTTCTGGCTCGTGTAAGAAATGAAAATTCAAGAAGCATTACTAAACGTCAAATATTATTGCAAACTTCGTAGTTCTAAGCAGCCATTTCCACGATGTTGAATTCGATATTTATCGATTCTTGGTAAAACTAAATAATAATTGTGGCCTAACGAGAATAACAGTTAATGCTAGAAAATTTATTATGACATTACGAATTAATATCAAAAAAAGATGATACTTCTTCGCCTTGCTTGGCTAGCGCTTATTGTTTTGCATTTGTAGCTGAGTTATTTCTCTCAAATTCCCGAATCGGTTAATTTAAAAATTTTCTGTTTCGATGTTTCTAATTTCTGAGTTATGATTTAATTATGTCATGCTATGCAAATCATCAACAAATTCTCACGGAAATATGGTGGTAGTTTTCTTTTCAGTTGATCTACTATTATTTCTTTTTACTTATCGAATTCTGTTAATCTTTCTACCATTTTATTCCACTCATGAAAAAAATTAAAAATGGTTGAATGGTAAACATGCGGAATCTCGCCAAGGGTTACTTTGCTCGCACAATACTAAAACTATAACCCTAAACAAATTTGGCGAAACCTTTCAGCTGAGAATAAAAGCAATAAAATAAATTCTTTTTCGGTTAAACATTTTTCATTTTGTTCTACGATAATATATTCAAGAAAATATTTTGCATACTGTCAATTCCAACTAAATGCTGCTGCAAAATATGGTTAGTTAAATTAATTTAAGCTTAAAAAAAAAACCCCTATATTCTTACAAATTCACACAAAACAATAAAAATTTTTACCTGGTATAACGTTATCCAAGTTTGTTAATCCAGAGTTTTCGTGTGTTAACGCTTTTACCATTTCTCAATCAATTCACGTTTTAGAAGGAAATAAGGAAAACTAACATTATTTTAAGCTCGAGAATACTACTAAGGGACGAAACAATTTCTGTAGCTGAAAGCAATCTAAGACACATCGATTGCGTTAATAAATACTCAGAACAAACTGCCTGTGTTTACATCAACAGATACACGTGGAACACAATGTGGCAATGTTTTAGTTTTTTCGGCAGTTTTGTAAATCACCGCAAGGTAGCGTATTCGATCGCTGGAGTTGCGAATGATGTTTCTCAGCTTTCACCATATAAACAAAATATCGCCAATCAAAGATACTTAAAAAAAAAAAAATACTGTAAAATGATTCAACAACTAAATTAGGCAAATCCATAAACCGCACAAAAACTTCCATTAATTTTTCTTTTTGCACGATTTCAAACAATCGCCAAATTTTACTACTTTGGAAACATTTCGGATGAAAACGTTTAGCGCCATTTTATTTTGACCAAAAGTATCTCAGCATCTGGCAACAATATTTCTATAATAAAAATTAGTAAGAAGGGGGAGTATTATCGAAAGTGTCCCAAAATGATTCTCCAAATTTGGTAAGATTTTAAACCGCACCAAGTGTCCACAAAAATTGAAATTTCCCTAAATAACTAAAGCAAGTGTAAGGGTAACACGGGCGGCTACATTTTTTAAAACAGTTCGTACATCAACAGCCATACAGAGAAGGTTTTAGATTTAAAAAAAAGTACTAACAGATAAATCTTTTTAAACATGTAAAGTTTAATTTCATATTTCGGAAAATCTTCAATTTTGTATATGCCTAAATGTCGTGCTTTCGTTTCTAATTGAATGCTATTTTGTTCTATATACTTATTGCTATTTTAGTTTAATGAGTAAGGAAGAAGCTCGATTTTTAATCACGTCAAAAAGGTTTGTTTTAAATTCTTTCGCTTAAAACAGAAACCAAGGGCAAGTAACGATTGTTTCTCATAATTATTACTGACCCAGGCAACACTGGGTATTTTTGCTAGTCTATATATATAAAAATGGACTTTGGTAAATTTGTTCCCTAAGATCTCAGAAACTACCCGGCAGATTTGGCTGAAAATTTCACCGTTTGTTCTTTTTGGTACTGGGGAGGTTTGTAGACCACTTCGATAAAAATCCGATTGATAGTTCCTTTTTTATTCTAATTTGTCCAAATTTTCGCATAAATGCCCCAATATGACAATTAAAAAATACGTGCACGTATTAAAATTATGTGTCCATCGAAAGCGCTTATTTTTCTGCTGAAGTTGGCATCTGTTAGAAAGTTCTAAGTTGTATGAAAAACGAGTTATGGGCTTTTTTTGTTCCATGTTCGAAGGCTTTCCTCAATACAATTTATTTTTTAGTGTATCATCTCAACTCCCAGTTCAAAGCTAGAATTGTTGAATATTTTTGTGTTTCGTCTGACTGTTGGAGGCTTTTCTCAAGTCAAATCTTAAAGTAGCGTTTTTTCCCCAAGATTGGCTAATAATAACTAGATTTGGCTGATTATTTTTCATTTAAACGGAACTTCAATTGTAATTACTGGGTTTTTTTTATAATTATTTGTGCTGATTGGACACTTAATCATTATCCAATCTAACAGCAGAAACCTCGCAAAAATTTATGTTAAAAGATTTCAGTAGCGGATGCATTTGGCAGTTTTTTCAACTGTCGCGGTTTTTGAAGCCGAAGACTATGTAATAATGTTTGTCAGCTTTCAGAATGTAAACAAAATATCGCCAATCAAAAAATCTTTAAAAACTTTTTTTACTGTAAAATAATCCAGCAACTAAATTAGGCAAATCCATAAACAGCACAAAAACTTCCATTAATGTGACTTTGTGCACAAATTCAAACCAACGCCAAATTTTACTACTTATTTTGGAAACATTACGGATAAAATTGTTTAGCGCCATTTTATGGTGACCAAAAGTATTTTAGCATATGGCGACAATATCTCTTTAACAAAAATTAGTAACATACCGTTTTACAAAGTAAGGAGGGGGAGCATTATCCAAGGTATCCCCAAACGATTTCCGCAAATTCGGTAATATTTTAAATCGCACCAAGAACCCACAATAATTCAAATTTTCCAAAATAACTGAAGCAAGTTTAAGGGGATCAAGGGCGCGCGGCTACATTTTTTTAAACAGTTCGTTCTTCAATAGACATACAGAGAAGGTAAGACTCAATGTAAAAAAAAAAAAAGTATTAACTGATAAATCTTTTTAAACATGTGAAGTTTAATTTCATATTTCGGAAATTCTTCACATTTGTAAACGCTTAAATTTTGAGTTTTCGTTTCTAAATGAATACTATTTTGCTTTTTTTACTTACTGCTACTTTAGTTTTATGAGTAAGGAAGAAGCTAGATTTTAAATCACGTCAAAAAGGTGTTTTAAGTTCTTTCACTTAAAACAGAAAACAAATGCAAGTAACGATTGTTTCTCATAATTATTGCTAACCCAGGCAACGCCGGGTATTTTTGCTAGTATTATAATATTTTAAAAAATCATTTTAGCAACACTATTTTCTACCAAAACATATCAATGAAAAAAAAAAAAAAAAAGATTGATATCATTTTTACAAAAATCAATAAATAAAAAAAAGTAAGTGGCGTAATGGAAGAATGTAACATCCTAGTATTAATACTCTATTAGAATACGTTTCTAAGATCATATGGATACTGTTTCATTTCTATATAAATATTGCTTCAAACAGGAAGCTGTGTTTTTTTTTTCTTAGTACTTCAAAGCATGTTTTTTTTTTATTCTTCTGGGGTACGTTGGTAGGTTTGTTTTTAAGATTCTGTATTCTTGCACAGGGTAGTTATATACAATCAGTTTTCGATAACTGGAATCTAAAAGGACCGACAAAAACTTTTAACTTATCGGAAGTTCGACTTACCACTAGTTTCGGTCTTCGACATTTTAATATTAAAAACCTTGGAATATTTTAATTAAAATGTACATATAACAGACAAAATTACAGAACTTAAATATTTGTAAGCACAATATGCACAGTTTCTCCGTGAAGAGTTCTGAAGACGATGTGTCTGGTCTTGAACTTCTCCGGCCATCCAGCATTGGCGTGGAAATTTTCTATGTTCAGTAATGTAGCAAAATTCGTTGCTTTCTCAAACAGCAAATATCTACTTATAAGAATGGCATGGTTTCGAATTCAATACTACTGGAACTACTTGAATAGAGATGATTCTACTTCAGGAAAGGTGGACATCTTCATTTGATTCAAATTCGGATTCATGGATTCATACCGCTTTTGAAGTTTCTCTTTTAATATCGTTGACAGAGTCATGGTTCCCACACTTCCGTCCAAGGGACGGAATTCTGTCTTTTCAAAAATTTTGGCCATCGGATTTTTTTTTCCCATGTTCAAAATGATTTTTATAAATGAAACAAGTCTTTACTTTTGAATCTCTCACTCTCAAAAAAGGTCTTATTCTTCTGAGGACAAGAAACTTGCCCATCTGCTAAAGTTAAAAAGATAAGCTGTTTTTTTTTCCAAAAAATTATTAGATAAGTCACTCAATCTATTGATTTCAACCATTCTTATCTTAATTTGGAAAATCTTGTTAAAGTTTTTATCACAATGCATCTTATATAGCCAAGAATTTCATACCTAAATTTTTTTAATTACTATTTTTTTGTATGAAATATGAACTATTTATGTAACATGAACTATAAAATCTGAAGCTTTTTTTCTGCAGTAGCAAATAGTAAGTTTTTTTAATTGTATTTTATTATTAAGTTTTTTTTCTGCTTTTACCTCCTAAAAATCTTGCACAGTGATATGTTATTTTTTTATTTAGGTTTTAATTTTTACGTAATCTTACAATTTGGTTTTACTAGATAGTTACAGCATCAAAAATTAGCATTATATATGTCTAAAACATCAAACAAATTAAGCGTTAACATTTTGGTGTCGCGAAATGGAGCCACGCGCTTTTCAGTCCTGGCCAATTTTTAGAGTGGCACCCATGGACAGAGTATTTGGAGCCATATAATAGCAGTTTTATTAATCATTCATTTCCTATGGCAGGGCTGTCCAACTGGGGGCCCACCAATTAATAATTCAGCATATTTCGTTTTTCGACATTTTATGGTATCAAGAAGCATCCAAGACTACTATTCTTGGTCAAGCTGGGGTCCCCGAAATTTTCTCTTGATCGCTCTTTTAATCCTTTCATTGTATTGGGAGAAAAAAGGTACAGGACATCTACAGGTCAAGGTCAAGCAGTCCTACCCTGCACACTGGTGTTCAAACAAATTCCAAGAAATAGTATTGCCTTGCATTGGCAGAAGGAGACAGGGAGGGCAGGAGAAACATTTCAGATAAGCAAAAGCTGCCTGCAATTGGTTAAAAATAGACCCCTTCACTGACTCTACGGCCTTTGTTGATTTCGAGAAAGAAAGAGCTTGCTCTCATCAATCCCCGCTCTTTTCCAAGTTTTCCCATTGAAATGTAAGCAAATTGTTTTATAATCCTTCTGTTTCATTGTTTTATAATTAATAATTCAACTATTAATTGTTATTGTATAAGGGGTAAGAGGTTATTGTTCAACTTTTTCAAACTGTGGCCCGCCAGGTGATCAGTGACCGGAATTCTGGCACGTGGGCTCTTTGCAGTTGGACAGCCCTGTCCTATGGTATGGCCACTGTGGTAGCAACATTTTTCACCTTGTGACTCTTCGCCATGGGGATTTCTTAATGGTGTTGTGTATCTAGGACATGCTCTCGATATCTCAACTTTGAAAACTCGAATAACATTACATGTAGGAGAAATTAATCCCCCCCCCCTGCCCCGTATGTGTGGAAAATAATGTGCATTGTATGTAGTACACGGAAAGTACCTTGATGTTGGTCATATTGAACCTCGTTTGTTAGTAAAAATCATATTTTGTGAATAAAATTGATGCATATTTTATCAGTTAGCAATTAATCCTTAAATATTCACAGGAATACTTTTTCAATGTAAAAATTTCCCCTGCTGTCAATTTTCGGGACTATTTTTTTTATTTTGGAAATCGAAATCCCTACTTGTACGCCCATGAAATTTTGCAATGTTTTGTCCAATACTTCACTTGCTAGAAAGTTCTGAACATCTCAGGATATTTTATAACCACCCTGTATATATGTCACATACACTCTGGTTAAATATAGACTTCAAATTGTAGGGTTGTAGTAAAATCTTATGCATATATTTTCAATCCAAAAGAAAAAAAAAGTTTTAATGATTAAATCTTATTTCAATCATTTTTTTAATAAAATCTTTGTGTATTTTTTTAGGTCTGTAATATTACAAATCTTACTTTCAGTATTCAGTGGATGCATATTACACCTTAATATATGATTATTTTTTGAAATGTCTTTTTTTTGCTTAATTTAAATTTTTATATTATCTTTGTCTAATTATGTAAGACAGTTAACATGGTTTCCAAAAAGTGCTTTTATTTTTCTAGTTTAGAGCTATATTTTGAAAGGGAAGAACATACAGTGCTGATCCCTTTGCGCAAGTTAATATCAAGGAATATCTTTTCATTTAAAATATCAGCAATGTTTATCAAAAAAAAAAAAAAAAAGAGTTATAAAAGTTTGTAGAAGATACATAAAATGAAAATTAGTAAAAATTTACCAATAAATTATGTTTTGTCACAAATATTTCATCTATCTATGATTTCTTTAGTATTTATTAGTAATTTGGCAACAATTGTCTTTAGTAAAATTGAAGTAGTTTAGTTGCTAAGAAGGTAGGTTAATTACAAAAAGGAGTGATGCTTTTTAGTTTCTTGAAAAAGAAAAGGTGAAGGAATCTTGTGTGTTTATTAATTAAACATTGTCTGAAAATATTGCAAACATTAATTTCTTTTTATAAAATAATACTAAGTGCTAAATTTTATAACTTATATTCTGAATGTATTATTTTTAGAAACCCTGCTAAAATTTTCTTCTGAATGGATAACTAATGCAAAATATTGCTATGCTGCTGTGTTGATACTTAATCTTTTCTTCCGACTGCATGATTTCCAAGAACTATCAAACTTGTCAAACATTTCATTTCAGATTAGAGATTTTCTTCCATATTTAGGTAATTCATTTCTACTTTTATTTCATACTTAGTTTTTTATATTGTTCAGCCACATTTATTCAAGGTTTTATTTTGCAAATATTTTAATTGTTTGTTATCTATTTTTGTTAACTTTTATCCATGGCATATGAACAGTGAAACATTGTTAAGTCAAACTTCAAAGAATAAAAATCTTTAGTAAGCCAAAGCTATTATTTCGTACCGTCCAATTGAATAATGGAGAATGTATGTTATTATTTTCAATAAGCCAAATTTTATTTATTTATTTATTTGTTACTGTAGCTTTATAAATAGACGTAGCTTTTTTCTTTTGCAAATGATGAAAATGTGTTCTCAAAATAAAATCCGTTTTTTTTTTTTTAACCAGAAATGTTTGTGTCTTAAGAATGGAGCTCTTTAGAAAAGACGCAAAGCTTGTATGCGTTGTCCTTTTCTGCCACCTGTTTCAAGCAAAACAAATACATTTGGTTCTCCAAAGGACTTTTTGTTCCTAATGATTATCTGATTGATGAATGCTGAGCACACAACTTCACAGTCCGTTGCAGAACATTTGAAAATTAGTCATGTTTTTTGAAAAAATAAATATATATAGAAATATATAAGTAGTAGATTATAAAAATCGTCTCAAATCATGATATTGAAAGAGAAGATTTGCAGAACTGAACATTAGTGGGAACCTCGCTCCCCCCCCCCCATTTCAGGTGCAATCCCTTAATTTAGACTTTCAAAAAGTGCCAGCTCCCCTTTATAATTAAAAAAAATCAAGAATTTATTGTAAATTAAAATGTTTTTTAAAAATCCCGATACTGAGAGCCAACCTTCATATTAAAATGAATCTCAGTGGTCAGAACAGATATAAAATTTAAGTACTTTTTTTTTTAGGATAACATGAGAAAAGAAAGATAGTTAAAACTACTAAGTTTTGCTAATCACAAAATCAAGAGGGAAAATTTTAAAGCCTTGCTTATTAAAATCAAGTGCAAGTATTTTATTTAACAGATGAATATTTTTAATCATTGAGCTTTCTCTCCATATCTGGCAACAACGAAATAAAATAGTTATCAATCACGTGGATGAAGAATTGTAATCTTTGTCTAATTTCTTTCGCAACTTCAGAAATTGGTATGCATATGTGATTGATGATGAAATTATATTTTTATCAACAATCTACATCTTTAAAAATTAAAAATAAAAGAAAAGAAATGCTTTGTAGGTTTATTTAATTCTAAAGAAAATTTCTTTTGGTGTAAACATTTACTGAAAAGTTTTCTTTCTTTTTAACAGACAGGCATTACAAGAGATTACTGAAACGATGTCAGGACATGCAAATCATTAATTTTTTACACAAGCAAATGACAGGGTAAGTTAAAAATTTCATTAATATTAATGCAACACATTTTTTAAATTAGCTTGTCAATGGTTGTATTATATTGAATCGATTTTAAAACGTACACAAAATATATTTTCTTTTTATCAGATTGATTCATGGGTGATTAAAATGAAAATTTAGGTTGAAATTTGAATGGAAGTTTTTGGTGCATACTGTAATTTTAAGAAATGTAGTTAAATAAACGTTAATCGACTAATTAAATAGCATGGGGACTTCAGTGCCAGAACTCAACGGTATTGCTTTTCTGGGGGAAAAATTCCTTTTTCATTAAATTGATCATGACCAAGCATTTGGTTGGCATTCTGGTACTGGAAAATTTAAAAATTCATCCCAGGGTTACCGCTACAATAATTTTTTGAAAAATGCAAAACCACTATGTTTATTGTTAATACAAAAATGAAGCAAATTTAATTATTATTTTTTCCTGAAAAAAAAAAATCTGAGAGAGGAAACAAACATGACGATAATTAACTTAATTTCATTATATATCTTAACAAAGATGCTTAAATTGCTATTAAATGCAATAATACTTACTTGTAACAAGCATTATGTTCTCTCAATTAATGCATTGTTGAGCTGTACCATTGTTGAGCAAATATTTAATCTTGGTAAGAGTGACACAATTTCCCTAATACCTTAGTTGCTTTATTGTATGCAATTAAAAAAGTTTAGTAAAAGCAAAAGTTTTGGTTAAATCTTTCTTTAGTAATTAAAACAGATATGTTGCCCAATTTCAAAGAAGTAATGTGAGGCCAATTTCAGCCCCCCCCCCTCCTTGATATAGCTCTTAATGTTATAGCTGAAACAAAACATTGCAAACAAAATTGTGTTCGTGAATATTAATTTTCAAAAATGATTGAAACAATGCTATTTAAAAAATAAAACTATATTTACCCGTGCAAAAAATATAAAAGTATCTAAACATCCATACATTTTAAACTCAAAACGGATTACATTTTGTGATACTTAAAATGATGATACACCACATAATCTTCTCAGTTCTTCATATGTTACCCAGAAAGTTATTGACCAAGGTGCCTAAAAGAATAAATTAGTCATGTTATGACAGAGAAATCACTTATGTGTGGAGCCGTTCAAACATTTACACTGTCATAAAATTTAGGAAAACCAACTATTTAGAGAAAATGAATTGATTCCAACTGACCTAAATTCCAATTACTTGATTATCTAGAAAAATGTAGGCTATGTGAGTAATTCCATGTCAAGTGACCTAGTGTTCGCTGCTCGACCATCCCCATTTTAGATGAAATTTTATAGAGGTGTAAAGATAAAGGCTTTGCGTGTGTGTGAAACTAACCTGTGCAAATTTTCAGCTGCCCAGATCCAAACCGTGAGAATCTAGTATCTCCCTAAAAAGTGATCCAAAATGACAAATTAGTTTTTTGTGTCAAATTGCCATGTTGAGGTTAATTTTGTAGAAACTTTTATCACACTGGAAGCCTTGAACTTTTGGGAGCTTAAAGTACTGTTGATATATTCATATATTTTTGTCAGTTTGAGCTTATTAGATTCATGAAACAGTGCAGTGGGGAAATTTTTTTCCTGGATTTTAGAATGTCATAAATTCTGCATAAAAATGTTTCAAAAGCACATACTTTGTAATTGTGTTGTCAATATACATGTTTTTAATGGGTTAAGTAGCAGAGCGGAAAATTGATTTTCTAAAATATGTTGTCATCCAAAGTGGCTAGCCAAATCTTTCAAAGTAAAAATAGCCTATTTTCAAAGTGCTGTAGCTCAAATTTGCTATCTTGCATCTTCTTTTTGTTAATACCATTACAAAGAACAATTTTTTTTCCTTAAAAATAAGTTTTTTTTTCCAGTGGTATTCTTACAGATAATGATGAAAAAATGAGTGAAATTCTGCCAGTCATAACAAACTGCCATGTTTAAGTTAAGGTTGCTGAAAATTTTATTGTGTTGGAAGCTTAAAAATTTAGGAGCTTAAAGTACGGTTGTCAATACCTTCTAGTTTTTTTGTGAGTTAGAGTTCATAAACTTTCGTGTAGCACACATGCAAAGACCTGACAAATTGCAGTAAAGAATTTTTTTTTTTTTCATGTGTGTGTGTATGCCCAAAAGTTTATGAACTCAAACTTAGAAAAATACTAGAACCAAAACACTTTAACTCCTAAAATTTCAGGCTTCCTGTATGATAACATTTTCAGCAACTTTAGCTTAAACATGGAAATTTGTTACAAAAGACTGAATTTTGCTCATTTTTTCATTCTTATCTGAAAGAACATCAAAAAAAAAAAAAAAAAAAAAACTTATTTTGATAGGAAAAAATCTGTTCTTTCTAGTGATATTACTGAAAAAAAGATGTAAGGTGACCACTAGTGCAGCCAGAAATACCTTCTGGAGGGCGTTTTTGATGAAAAATATCTCACATAGGAGTTTTTTTGAATCAAAGCTATCTAATGGAGGGATTTTTTTTTTTTTTTTTTGATGAAAAATACCTTCTGAAGGGGACTTTGTGATAAAAACTGCCCTTTTATGTGTATAAATTACTGCATTAGAATTTGCATTTATGTTAAAACCAATGGCTCTGGGGGGTGTTTTCAACCCCCTTCCCTTCGCTGCACCCCTGAAGGTGACAAACTTGACCTACAGCAGTTTGAAAATGAGTTATTTTTCACTAGAAAGATTTTAGTAGCCACTTTTGTTGACAATATCTTTTAGAAAGTAGACATTTGAACTCTGCAACTGTAACCCATTAAAAACATGTATTTTGACAATAGAATCATGAAATATGAGCCTTTAAATTATTTTTGTTCCACTTTTATGACATTCTAAAATGCAGGAAAAAAATTTCCCCACTGCGCTTTTTCACGAGTTTATATGCATGCGACACAAAAACTAATAAGCTCAAACTCACAAAAATCCTTGAATGTATTAACAGCCAAATGTACTTTAAGCTCCCAAAATTTCAGGCTCATGATAAAATTTTCTGGAAACTTTGCCTAAACACGGGGATTTGGCACAAAAAGCTGATCTGCCATTTTGGATCACTTTTTATGGGAGATCCTTTATCCTCAGGATTTTGATCTCGGGATTTGAAAAATTTGCATTGGTTAGCAAGGCACACCTCTATAAAATTTCATCCAATTTGGAGATGGTCGAGAGGGGACAATTTGAAAAATTAGGTCAGTTGACGTGGAAAGACTTATGTTTAAATTTTACACCTAGACATACATATCATAGTATATGGTTTGGCTACTAGTTTTTCCTTTTTTATGAAGTCAAATTATTGAACATGTGAAGTATTATGGCAAAACTGCATATTCACATGGCAATTTATTGCTCTTTCATGAATTTTTTAAAGGTGTCAAAGGCTTTTCAAGCACCCTATAATTTATTCTGTAAAGATTGAAACTAATAAATTAAAATTTTTGTTCTCAAAGCTCATGACCTGAGAGGATTTTGAGACTAAAACTTAATGATCATTTATCAACTTGTGGTCTAAACTAGTTCCTGTGGTGAAATCACTTTTATGTGTGTTGTGGGGATTGCAATCTTTTATTTGACCTAGTGTGGTTTGTAATCTGAAGCCACCAGATGTGTTAAGTAATATAGTTTTACCACAACTTGCTGCCTAACAGTAAGGCAATCAGGCAATGAGAAGCAAAGATACATAATTGTAGGTAAGCTTTCATTGTTTAGCAGTAAGTTACCGCCCCTTAGCCAGAGCTAAGGCAGCAGAACTAGATTCAATATACCAGACAACCTGTTTCTCACTGCAGTTTCATTCTTACTGGAAGTCTTGAGTCTGGAATAGTGAATAACCGAGCTGGAGCAGATGTCAGCTCAGTGAAGCTGAGAGTGTCAACAAACTGGTAGATAAAGTAAATTTATCCTCACTAGCAAGTGTCTGCAGTATGGTGCCGTTAAACTAGTGAATTGAAGGAAAAGCTTTGGTAATTAGCAGTAAGTTACTGCCCCTAAGCCAGGGTTAAGGTAGAACTACATGCAATTTACCCTAGTTTTGCCTTCAATTCATGAGTTGAACTGCACCACGCTGTGGACACTCGCTGGTGAGATAAATTTACTTTATCTGCCAGTTTGTTGGCACTCTCAGCTTCAATGAGATGACATCTGCCTCCAGGGGGCTTATTACCAGCTCTTCGGAAGGGAGTGAGATCGGGAAAAACAGGCAATTTCCCGACGTGTGCACTGTTGGCTTATTACGAGCTGTACGGAATCGGGGAAAAAAGAACCCGTTTTCGGGTTTTTTACTCATTCGCTTGAGAGGTGGTGAGATCGTGGTGAGATACAGTGAGATGGAACTTTTTCAATATGGCGGACATGTTAGTGTTAGCACGATTTTTGTATTTTCCATTGTAATTAATTAAAAATGTTTTTCATCAAACTGGAGAGTTACGTGTTGAACCCTTTAAAAAAGCAACTTTTTTATACACATAAAATGAATTACAGCGCTCTGAAAATAGTTTATAGAACTAACATTATTAACGTAACTAAACCAATGGATTCCCCAGGTCGAACTACATACATTTTTGCTTTTTATGTTACCCTACTTCTCCGTAAAAGTAACTTAAAGATAAAAAAAGAAAGAAAGAAAAAGATTTGAAACATTTAAAACTCTTGAACTAAAACAACTGATTCCTGTAGCCAAAAATCAACAACGTTATTCGAATATATATGCTCTCAGTTTTAAGCTTCAAGAAGACATAAAAACATAACAATAAAAATGGAAATAACTTTCTACATTTACTTAATATCAATTGACGTGCAAATTGAATGATTTAGTAAATTTAAACAGCTCATTTAATGTGTACACAGCCTGGATAGCTGGAGCAGCATAGGATTCAAAGGGTTTAGACTGTATTTAGGCGTCAGCCTTGTACTCTCGTGTGGCGCGGTTGTACACGCACGCACATTGCACTAGCGAGATCGTCGGTTCGAATCCCACCGTCAGCATGTTTTTAAAATCTCGAGCATTTTTTTTTCTTTTTATCAACAATCAGATCATAAAATATTTTCTTCTGAATAGAGAATTTGTTTTTTTAATGCGATTTGTTCACAAATAGGTAATCTTTGAAAATAATTATAAATTTTGCACTAAATTTCATTTTTAACCTAAAGATTTTTAACTAGATGAGGAAAGATGTTGGTGCAATTCGGTTCTGTGATTTTCTTCTTCATACGATATTAAAAACAAATGTGCTTGAATTATATAACGCCTAACAGAGAGCACAAACATGATATCAACCAAAACATGCTTCTTTTTCCGTCTTCTTTTCGTTTCTTTCCTTTTTTTCCTTTCTTTTTTTCTTTTTCGTTTTTGAAAAATTGATTTTGTTTTAAGAAAACTACTTCAACTAGAAGGATGCTTCTCTCCTTACCGAATGGAAAACAAAGGAATAAATAAATAACTTGAATTAGTCTTGATTTAGAGACAGTCAAATTGTATTTTTCGTAATCAAATTTGAAATAGGATAGGAATACAAAAATAAAAATAAAATAAAAACCTTTCGAAGCATAATAAAAATACGCACAAATGTTTTTGTCTATAAAATAAAAGTAATTAATAACGCATAACATTTCTAAAGTAAATAAAATAACTTTCATTAGAATAAGGACAACAACCATCGAAAAACAAATAAGAAAATAACGTTTGCAAAAGGCAAAAATTATAGAAGTCTTTTTACATGAGAAATACTCACAAATGATTTCATTTAAACTCTTTAAACTGTGTACATCAACAAAATGCTCGAAATAATGTTGGCAGAAAAAAAAATAAAAACAAAAATATGCGAAAAAATTTATCGTGTCAAAAAATTAAATAAATAAAACGAATAAAAGAATTTATAAGCTACGAAAAGATTTATCGCCTGCAAAAAAAAAAAAAGGTTAAATTAATGAATGGGGTCCCGAAATTAGCTATTACGTTCAGCAACACGACGGACCGATGGTTGATTTTCGCAATGACATTAAATCACCGTGACTAGCTATCTGCCAGTCAAAAGGACAATAATTTGAAAACATTAAGCCCTAGCAAAAAAAAAATCAGCAAGCAATCTTGATGTTTCAAAAAGAACAAAAAAAAAAAAAAAAAAAAACTGTATGCAAGAGGGGAGGGAAAATTCATCAAAATTACTGGCTATTCCATCAAGCAGAAACAGAATACTGCAAAAGATATTACATTTTAGTGTAGATATCAATGTGGTTTCGACATTTTTTTAAAACTATTGTACGCTAAATTTAAAATGAAATGAATTTAAAGTCTTGTTCATTGAATTACGAAACAAAGCCGTAACTTTCGCATGAAGTAAATTAAATCATGATAGATATTTTACTAAGTAAATCCCCATACATTAATGCTATTTTATAAGCATATATCCTAAGTTCATTTTTAATCATACTTATATCTGGGAATGCAAGTTGAATAATACAGGAAGGTTATTTACTGAAGATCTGTGATGCGACTCAAAAATGCGATGCTTCCTTTTTTTTTCTTTTTGTTTAATTTTTTGGCTTTGTAAAAATTTTTTCGGACATGGAGCTCACAAGATTAAGCTCTACACTCTAGTTTTAGGTCGCAAAATAAGTGAAAAAATTGTAAAACGAACCCCTAGACAAAAAATATGGATTTTGACGATTTTTGAAATATTTTAGGGGAAATACACTTTGAGTTTCTTGACTTAGTCTAAATCTTCATACTTTGGAACTTTGCACCTCTCTAGACCTTCAGAAGAGTATCAATGGCTAATTTTATGCTTCCTTTCCCTCTAAATAAAAATAATGGCTATTAAACTGTCGAAACGGAAAAAATGGGAGGGGGGGGGGGGCACTATTTCTTTAAAAAATGGAACACGTAGGGAGAAAACGGTGCTCATATTTGAATTCCGGGGCTCATTTTACATTAGAATCAGCGAGAATTATGTCAGAAGCATTTTCATTTTCTTTCTTTTTTTTTTTTTTGCTACACCGTGTAATTTGTCTAATTTGGATAATCTCTGATAGCTAGAACAAAGAAAGCTAGTAGCGAATTTAATTTAATAGCAAAAGTTTTATGTTTATATCTGTTGGACCATGGATTGCATACACCTTCAAATATTGAAAATTTTAAACGCTTTCTGATAAAATATATCAATTGATACATTTTAAATTTAAAAAAATCAATTTCTCCATTTTAATTAAAAATTTTTTTTCCACCGCCGCAAAATTTCCATAAATTTTGCATCTCTAATTATTTTTGAAATTTCATTAGTTATAAAAAAAAATGTTTAACATATGGTGAAAAAAAACAAAAAACAAAGTCACTATTAAAATTCACAAAATTCACATGAAACAAGAACGCATAGAAACAACACCATTTCAAATTTTCACGCTGCAATCTCTTATTGGTTCATCTTACACCACGCCTACAAAACGACGTCATATTTTTTTCCCGAACGGTAAGTCTTTCCCACTGTGAGTATGATTCTCACTTGCAGTTCGTAATACGCCTAACGACTTCGTTCGGAATGAGAAAGGTGAGATTTCTAGCTTCCCGAAGTCGAAGAGCTCGTAATAAGCCCCCAGCTTAGTTATTCACTATTCCAGATTCAAAACTTCCTATAAGAATGAAACTGCAGAGATAACCGGGCTGTTTGGTATATTAATTTAGTTCTGGGGGCCTTAGTCCTGGCTAAGGGGGGGGGGATAACTTACTGCTAAACAATGAAAGCTTACCAGCATCAGAACTACATATTTTTGCTTTTCATTGACTCATTGTTAGGCAGTAAATTGTGGTAAATCTACATCACTTAACAGATCTGGTGATTAGATTACAAACCACACTAGGCCAAATAAAAGATTGCATTGCTCACAGCACACATAAGTGTTTTCACCACAGGAACCAGTTTAGCCCACAAGTTGAAAAATTATCATCAAGTTTCAATCTTTACAAGAATTAATTACAGGGTGTCCGAAAAGTTTTTGACATTAAAAAAAAACCCATAAAAGGGCAACAAATTGTCATATGAACATGCAGTTTGTGCCATAATAAAAACCTAAGGCTTTCACGACTGGCATTAATGTGAAGAAATAACATTTCCAGCCATATTGTTTGTGGTCAAAATGGAAAAGTAAATCCAGATGTTTCGTCAAGTTCTGCGGCTGATATCCTCAGTGGTTGCAACTGATTAGCTGCTGGTATTTAAGCAAACTGCTGATTGGTGCCGGTTCCTGATTGGTGCTCTGATGAAAAGTGGGAGGGGCCCCAGATTTGAAATGGGAGGTGATGTCAGTCTGTTTTGGACTGTCGTGGGAGCAAATCTCAGGGCAGGGTGCCTTGTTTTTGGTAAATTGAAGTTCTCTTCTTTTCTATTGAAATTAAACAGATATTTGAAGATTTCAATTGCTTTGTGATGAAGGTGAACATAGTAATGGAATGTTGTTGCCAGGACTTCTGTGTTTTTAAATTTGATGTCATGGACTGCTTCTTGTTGGCTGTGTTCAGCTACTGCTGACTTCGTGTAGTGTCCTAATTGGCAGTGCCATTCATGCTCTAAAAGGCGGGTCTTAATCTTGCGCTTGGTGGTTCCAGCCGCAAGAGCATGGAATTTTGTACACTCCTGTTGTAGAGAAAGGATCACGGGGGGTCTTTCACAGGACAATAACAATTCCTTAGTTGAGTGGTGGTCTTGAAAACAGCCTTAATGTTGTGTTTTTTGAGAAGTTTTCTAGTTTAGTCTGTAACTCTGTAGATAGAGTAAGAATACCTTCCCTAATGATTCAGGTGGGGTAGTCTCCTGTTAGTTTCTTTAAAACCTCCTGGGGCTCTTTTAATTTCTCGTGTAGTGAATCCATTAACTTGACATGCTTGCTCAAGATGTTTGAGCTCCTCCTTAAGTTGTGGGGTTTCGCTGATTCTTTACGCTTAGTGAGTAAGGGTTTAGATGTTTTTTTTTGTGTTGGGTGGTAGTTTAAAGATAACGATCTGTGTGTGTGGACTTTTGGTAGACCTGGTGGCCGAAAGTCCTGCCTTCCTTTTTTGTCTATCTTTCCTTGATGTTCTTGTGACAAAAAAGGAAGATGGGACGCTCGGCCACCACGATTACCGAAAGCCCACACACACAGATCGTTATATTCAAAAGAGCTCAAACCACTATCATCAAAACCCTGATTCACCGAGTTGAATGAATCTGCGAAACCCCACATCTTAAGGAGGAGCTAAAACATCTTCAGCAAGCTTTCAAGCTAATCGATTCACTACACAAGAAATGAGAAGATCCCTTCATCCCAGGAAGTTTTAAAGAAACTAACAGGGGACTGACCCCACCTTAATGATTAGGAAAAGTTCTGACTCTATCTACAGAGAGCTACAGACCGAATTGGAAAACTTCTCGAAAAACACAACATTAAGACCGTTTTCAAACACACCACTCAACTAAGGAATTGTTATCGCCCTGTGAAAGACCCCTGTGTTCTTTTCCCTACATCAGGAGTGTACAAAATACTGTGCTCTTGCGGATCAGTCACAGCTGGAACCACCAAGCGCAGGATTAAGACCCACCTTTTGGAGCATGAACGGCACTGCTGATTAAGACACTACAAGAAATCAGCAATAGCTGAACACAGACAACAAAAAGGAATCCATGACATCAAATTTAAAGACACAAGTCCTGGCCACTACATCCCATTACTATGCCTGCCTTCATTGCGAAGCTATTAAAATCTTCAAACATCCGTTTAATTTCTATAGAAAAGAAGAGAAATTCAATTTACCAAAAGCATGGCAACCTGCCCTGAGATCTGCTCGCTACAACGGTCCAAAGTAGACAGACGTCCACTCTTCGAATTTGAAGCCGCTCCCACTTTCCATCAGAGCACCAATCAGAGGAGAATGCATCCAATCAGGAACCAGCAGTTTGCTTAAATACCAGCAGCTAATCGGTCACAACCATTGAGGCTATCAGCCGCACAGCTTGTTGAAACGTCTGGATTTTCTTTTCCATTTCGACCACAGACAACACGCCTGGAAATGTTATTTCTTCAAGTGTGCCATTATACTTCACAGGTTCAATAATTTGTTGACATCATAAAAAAAAGGAAAAAGTGAAAATAAAAGTTAATCCTGTGATAGCTGTAAAGTCACAGTAAGAAAAACAAATGTAATGTGAGGTGCTTAATCATTTTACTAAACAGAAAGCAATAGCTTTATTACTAGAGTTCCATGTGTGCACTGTTTGCAGACATGGAATGAACTTGAGTACCGTTTAAATATGATTCGAGCGACATAGGTTTCATTTTCTAAATCATGCTGTATAACAGCTGTAGGTGCTGCTATGCAGCACCTACTAGGGTTACTAGTGCTATCTCCTGCCTCAAAACAGAGGAGAGGTTCACCTGCCATTCATACTGATTATCTGCAAATTTTTAATCTTGGCATGCATCATCCCTTTGCTTCTCACTGTCTCATAAACTACCCACTGAATTTAGATAACGTTTGCCAGCACCTCTGATAATATGAATAAAGGAATGCTGTTAAAAACTTGACTTTAATCTAACAAAAATTTTATAAATGGTTTTAAAGAGTTAATTTGAAGTTCAAAACATTTGTCATACTTAACGTCTGATGATGATAAATTGTGTTGATTTTCTGGATTGAAAATAAAAATTTGTTTGGAACTATTTTACAGGTTAAATACTCCAACAGTTAGAAATAACTCTCCTGAAGTTAATCAAGAACTTGAAAATACCAATTGTAAAAGAGCTATGGAACCACCTAGTGATGAAATTAAAAAAAAGAAAAAAAAAGCTAATTTAAAATGATGAAAGTGATCCTTTTCAGCAATATGTTGAACTGTACAAATGTAAATATTAATAAAACTTATTTTTTATTTGTTTTAACTGTTGCATTAATGTAGTTTAAATTTTTTTTTTGTGTGTGCTTGAGGTAACACATTAAAACTATAGCAAAGTCGTGGGGGGGGGACCTTATTTGAATAGTACAGAAAAGCGTACATACCAATAAAAATGACAAACTCTCTTAAAATAGTATCTTTTTTTTTTCTCCACTATTCTAAAGTCATACACATATTATGTAAATCTCTCATCAGTATAACAATATTCCTATAGCTTAAGCAGAGATGAGACAATATTTTAAGAATCATTGTTATTTCCTATCTTCCTGAACTACGATTCAGTTTGCCAGAAAAAGGGAAAATTTTCTTAGTCTTCTGTTATAAAACTCTCAAATGACAAGTGAGTGTCCATTTAGAAAGTCCAAGCCCATGCCTGCTTCCACCTACTACTTCCAACTCTGGAGCATCCTTTTGCCAGAAATAGATCAAGTGCTGTTGCACTAAATATTGCCATATGCTTTCCTTCCTTGTCCTACTAATTTCTTATTCTCTTTTTATTTACTTACTAGTGGTACCTGCACGACTTTGCCCGTAATAAAAAAATTAAAAGGTCTTTTGGTTCGCCTGTATATTGACAAATAATGTGTGGTGAATTTTCTCGCCAATTGGCTTATGCCCATGTTATTGTTCCACGATATGATAATTTCGTAATTTACTCGTCCATCTTATGATACTTTTGTTCTTAAAATTGGAATAAAAAAGAACCACATCGAATTTTCGAAAAATCGCTTTGAGGTGCACACCCCCATGCTACAAACCAACTTTGTGCAAAATTTCATGAAAATCGGCCGAACGGTCTAGGTGCTATGCGCGTCACAGAAATCCAGACATCCTCCGAACAGAGAAACTTTCAGCTTTATTATTAGTAAAGATAGCACAATTTTTTTTTCATTTACAAAATCGAAAAACAGTAGAATCTTGTTTAACCGATATTGGTTTACTGAATTTTTATTTATTTCTCTAAAATGTATTTATTTATTTTACTAGAAAGTCACCTGTTGAGGTATGACGGGTGAAAATTGCTTGTACTCTTCTGCATTTGAACAAAGCAACTGCCTGTTTAGTGATATTTTGATATTTGAAATTTTAACCCTAACTCGAGTGGATAGCGTTAACAGCATCCAGTGGATAACTTTTTTGATTCTTCATTCCCCTAGAATGACTGTCTTACCAATAAAACAGTTAAGTTAGCGGATCGAGTTCAGCCTTGTCACAATAAAGCCTTTCCCTGCATGTTAAACATTACCAAAACATAGTATCAAATTATCATGCCGTAGCGCGAGTTTCATTGTTGAAACACACGGGTTACTCGATCATCGGCTATTATTTATATGAGGATTATTATTATTTTAGTAAGAAACATCACTTCAAGTCACTGGGGGCATTTAATTCTACAACAGACACAAATTATCCATGCATTTCTGTCACTTTTTCCCCTAAACCTTCTAGTTTTTGGAATGTTCCAGTTTTTTAAATGGCCACTTAATTCGAGAGGGACATTCGAATGTGAAAGTAATTAAGATGAATCTTTACTAATACAGTACATACCTTATTTACGGCCGGATTCAAGTGAAACACACACAATCGCAAAAAAGACAATCGCAATCGCCGAGATTTGCAATCGCTGTTGGCAGTCGAATTCAAGTGAAACAATTTGGACAATCGCAAGTGAGAAGTCGGGGTAGGAGCTACTGGTCGATGATAATCGCATGTACTTGGAGCGATTAACTGATGTCAACCAATGAGAGAATTAGGTTTGAGCTCCCTGGGTTTGAGATGGTTAAAATCATGATGCAATATTTGTTTTGGTGTTGAATTCATGTTCGTTCGCGTAATGGATATATTCCGTGCTATTTTTTTTTCAACTTTCAGTTCTACAAATGGAAAAGAAAGCAAACTGGATAAAAAATGTTGCCGTTTAAGAAATGCTCTATATGTTCCACGTGCACATTGTATTTGTTTTGAATAACACGCATGATGTTTAAAGGAAAATTACGATTTGATAATCATTTGATGAGAATGAATCTAATGAGGATCAAAGATTTTCAAATGATTTTCTCACAACGACAATTGAATAATACTTAGAGAATTTTGAATTTAAACTGCCTATTGTAATATCTGTTTGATTTGAACATGTTTTTTTTTCCCCTACATTGAATACATTTGCACAAGTAAGAAGTAAAAATATGTTTACTTATGAAGGAAAATGAGAGTTTTTGTTAATAGTTTGGGTATTGGGTTTTTACTTCAACTAAGCACATTTTTACTGTATTTTACTTATTTTAGTTCATCTAGATCATAATAGGTCTCTTTGATTTCGTTTAAACAGGTGTGATTGCAGTATATCTTCTTTGTTATTAAGGGAAGTCAGTTGTTTTCTCATCAGTAAAATGTAAACTAATTTCTTGTTACCATGAAATAAGTGTAGCTTCAAAAAAGAAATTTTATTCAAATACAAAATTATAAAACTAATTACACCTACATGTACTGTAATACGAACAATGAAAGAACACAGTATGACCAGGGCTGGGCCCGAATCTATCAATTTTGAGGCCCCCTGTCAAAAATCAGCACGGCAGCTAACTGTCTACTAAATTTCTATGTCACTAAGGGCCGGGGGGCACTTTCAGTGGCATGCCCCCCTCCCCACACACACTGCAGGGTCTGCGAGTATGTAGATCCGGGCCTGACCAAGGCCGCACAGAGGGTAGGAAAGCAGGGGCAGGGCCATCCAAAGAGACTGACCATGTTATCTTTCCTTTTATTAAAAAAGACAGGAATGTGTTAGTATTTTAAATTAAATCTGTACTAATAATGAAGCTGAAAGTCTCTCTGTCTGGATCTCTGTGACTCGCATAGCACCTAGACCATTTGGCCAATTTTAATGAAATTTAGCAAAGTTTGTAGCATGAGGGTGTGCACCTCGAAGCGATTTTTAAAAAATTCAATTTTGTTCTTTTTCTATTCCAATTTTCAGAAAATTTCTCCGAACAAATTATCACAATGTGGAATAGTAAATTACAAAATCATCATAACGCGGAACTGTAACATGGGCAAGCGAATTGGCGAGAAATTCACCATACATTATTTAAATATAAAGGCGAACCAAATGACCTTTTAATTTTCTACTATGGGCAAAGCCGTGTGGGTACCACTAGTACTGAATAAAAGTAAAAAGAATACATTTTAATGCAGCTAAAGCTCAGTTTAGAGCTCGCTGTCATGTCTTCACTCCCGCCCGGCGGGGGATGCCCTGCTCATCCTTCTCTTTGGGCAGCCATATGCCAGGCAAAAACTTTGAAGCTGGCTCACAAGGGGCCTGCTATCACTGGAAATGGACACAAAGGGGTGTTTTTGGGCATTGTAGCATAACGAGAAATTTTTTATATGGAGGTGAAGGTTTACTTATAACCGGGGTTGCAGTGTCAGGCCAATTTTAGGTTAGGAGATACAAGTTGGAAGCTTTGAAATTCTAGGAATTTGGAATCTTTTTCCCTCTAGACTATAGCTGTTTCAGGGATACGGAGTAATAGTGGAAATTGGTTTGCTTTTGGGGTAAAAGCAGGGCAGCTGAGAGCCAAGGCGAACCTGTTGTTAGCTTGGTCCCCAGCCCCCACTCTCCTCATAAAACTCTGAGCTGTGACCCCTAGTTTTCGACTAGGCTGCAATGGTCTCTCATTGGCCCTGCGTAAACAAGTCTGAGATTTAAAAATTCAAATGCATTGCTGTAATACAATTTTCCCATCACTGCCGCACGTAAAGGCATACATTGGCCTTAAACCAGCCATGTACTTCATGTAATATTACAGAGCTACATGCTGTATAACCCGCCACAAGTCGAACCGCACCATGCTGCGGACACTCACTGGTGAGATAAATTTACTTTGTCTACCAGTTTGTTGGCGTTCTCAGCTCCAATGAGTTGATATCTGCCTCCAGCTCGGTTGTTCACACTATTCCAGACTGATGAGTTCTAATAAGAACCAAACTGGAGTCTTTGGATGTGATAAACAGACTGTCTGGTACAATTGCAGGTTATTCTCTCATACATCAAGTGCCAGATCCAGGGCGAAGGAAGCATGTTGTAATATAACTAGATGCAAAACTCAGCTGCAGCCATCGAGGATACAATGCTGTTTCCATCCTATCAGAGGCTACGGCAGAAGTTGTTTCTACACATCTTGTCAGGGGCGGATCCAGATTATGGATTTGGGAGGGTAACTTTTCTAGCAAGTATGTTTATGGGGGTGGGGGAGTTATATGAAATTACTCATTAAAAAATAACCATAAATATTGAGTTTTACAACGTATCTACAGCTTCTTAATGCCTCTTATGAAAAAAATGTATTCATTACAAATTCTAAAAGTACAATTCTTAAATAATTAGTTTAAAAAGTTTGTTCATTTTTCTATTTGTATGTGCTTAAAGGAAAATTTGCACCAGTGGTTCAACCACAAAAGTTTTATAGAGGGTGCACTTTTAAAATTTTCACCATCTGATAGGGCAGTTGTTGAAAAAAAATGTTGAAATTTTAGTCTTAAGGACGCAGTTTTAGACGGCCTCTGGTGATGTTATGGAAAAGAAAGGTTTGGGGGCCGCTTGCGGAAATTAAAGTTTTAAAAACGCAATTATAGGCGATATTTATTGACGGTAGGGTCAGAGATGGGATTTTTTTGGGGGGCTGCCTCCGTTTTTTTGTAAAATAGATTTAAATCGAAAATCCCTCCACTAAATTTTCTGAAATTGAATTTCCAAAAACGCAGTTACAGACTAACTTTGACAATACATTGAGCAGTACGGTTCTGGGGCTTTTTCCAAAAAATGTTTCGAAATTGAAGTCCTAGAAAACGAAGTTTTTGAGCGATATTCGGTGATAAAGGATTTAAACGCTTTCCCCATTAAATTTTTCAAAACCTTAATTTTTTAGTGTTCAGATTTTCTACAGGAGCATTCGGACCCTTGTCCGGAAATTTTTTGTTATCGACATCTTAAAAAAATGACTGTAGACCATATTTGGTAACGTCAGGGGTTTGGCAATTTTTCAAAATTGAAGCTCCAAAAAAGCAATTTTAAACGATTCTCGATGTTATTAGAATGCGAGGTGTTAGGTAGTTCTCCCCTTTAAAATTTTCAAAATTGAAGTCCTGAAAACAAGATTTGAGACGCACTTTAAAGGTATTGGCAGAGGAAGCGAACTTCCGACATTATGAAGACTTTCTTATTTTTAGACCGACTAAAAAAGGCGACTGTTTCCAAGGTACGTTCTATTGTTCTCTTTAATTATAGGAAATGTTTTACAAAAACATTCTACTCAGCCTTCTGGGGGATCACGGATCCTGTCGCCCTGTGTCCCCCCCCCCCTCCAGCCTCCACCTCTAATAGCGCCACTGAATTGCAGTAGCTTTAAATATAATGATCAATCCTTCACCAAATAAATGCAAAAAACAGTTTAAACAGGTTTGTCTTTATTTATTTATTTATTTTTATGCAGGGAAGAGGGGAACATTCCCCAGTTCTCCTCTTTAGATCCGCTTTTGCAATTCTCTCCTATCTTTTTCTTGCGCCTTTCTTCAAGCTAAAGTTCTATATAACTGGAGAACTTCGCTGTAATACGTTGTGAAAACTTTTAAGTACACATGAGAATTTAGAGGAAGGGGAACATTCTCCCAGTTCCTTTCCAGGGATCCGCCTCTGCTATTGTTTGATCGAATTTTCTGGAGCTTTTCCTCGAGTTTAAGTTCTATAAAACAGAAGATTTTTTCTACACTCTATTGTGAAAATTTTTAGGTATATATGGGGGTTTTGAGGGGAGGAGAAGGTTCCCCCAGTTCCCTCCATGGATCCGTTTCTGTTGTAGCCTAATTGCTTTTCCTGGTGCCTTAGTTCACGTTCTAAAGTGTGTGTGTGTGTGGGGGGGGGGGACATTCCAGCAGTTCCTCTTTTTAGATCCGCTTTTGAAATTCTCTATTTACTTTTTCTGGCGCCTTTCTTATAGTTCAAGTTTTGAAAAACGGAATTATTTTCCCGTACTCTCTTTTGAAAATTTTTAGGTACACTTGGGATTTTGGAGGGGGAACGTTTCCACAGTTCCCCTCCCGTGGATCTGCGCCTGCATCTTGTTCGAGCACTTGTCTATTTACTAAAAGGTCTAAATTACCTATGGAACCATTTCTTGTAGTGTATCTGGTTAATACAGTCGAATTTGCTTATAACGAGCCCTGTTTTAACGAGAACTTGGATTTAGCGAGGGAATCAAAAAGCTTTGGCTGGTACATTGTTAAGCCTATAAGAGCGTAACTCACCTTATCAAGCAAACCCCGCTTCAAGCGAGCAATATTTTTGTCAGTCATAAAATTTCTGTCAATTTCCACTGCAGAAAACATTATTCTATTTCTCGAAAAATTTCATCAACATTTTAAATTAAAAAAAGAAAGACATAAATCCTGAGAAAAAGTGACACAGCCCTTTTTAAAAAAATTTGTGGAGTTTAGGAGGATTTAGAAATTGTTGAAGCGAATGTTAAATCATTTCCGAGATATACTTCCAAGGATATTGTAGCTCTAAGCCATAAGCCTTGGCCATACTGTCAGACCGGCTTAATCGAATATCGTCGGTTCCAAGAAATATTATTTGATTAAGCGGGGAAATTTTATTTATCTTTTTAAATGTACAACTTGTCTTAAAACATAATAATAACTAGTATGTTGTGGCCATCACGAAACTTTCTTCTATATTTTTCCTTTTTCTGATCCCTCCCCATGCTTGACGAGGAAGCAATATTCCTAACAAAAACAAAATTACACATGCAAAAACTTGACGACCATCCCAATGTCTGAATTATTTTAAAAACAAAACAAAGAGCGAAAATTGAAAGTTACTTTAAAAGCCTTACTTGAATTAATTACAAATATTTTATTTATTAACAAACATAAGATGGCAACAGTTAAAAATTTTAAATCATTGAGATAATATTTCTGATCATTTCCATACAATTAAAATCACGAGAAATATGCAGACGACAATCTATTATGATTTATCTTTCTTATTGTTGCATTAATAAAACTATTTTTATTCGCAAAAAAAAAAAAAAAAAATCAACACCTCTTGGAGCGATCGGCGTCAAAATAGAACCAAAGCCTGTTTACATATGGATTCACATATATTCCAAATTTCAACCAGAACGTAGCATTACTTCTTGAGATAGGGCACTCACAATGGAAAAAAAGAACGGGCGATTGCGCTTCCCCCTTTTTAGCTGTTGACACCAAAATAAAATCAGCTCTTATACCCACTAAGGGCTACTTGTCAAGAAATTTTTGTTTGATTCCGTTCGTTATTTCTTGAGATACAGCAGTCACAATTGATGACAAAAAACGTTCTATAACTCAACCCCCGTTTGAGATATTGACACCAAAATTGAATCAGCACCTGCTCCTGTTAGGGGCAACATATGGACGAAATTTTGTTTGATTCCGCCAGTTACTTCCTGAGGAATAGCAAGCACGCGTAACTCAAAAAACGTCCTATTGCTCCACCCCCTTGGAGGAATTCGCGCCAAAAACCAATGGGCACAAGTTCACATAGGGGCACATATGTGTACCAAATTTCGTTCAATTTCATGCAGTAGTTTTTGCTGTAGAGCGGCCACAAAAAACTGGTCACACACAGACGTGACACACATACACACACACACACAGACAGACATTTTCCAAAAATAGTCGAAATGGACTCAGCACACCTCAAAACGTTCGAATCCGTCAAAATTCGAAATTCGAAAATTTGCATGAATCCAATACTTTCTTCTATATATTAGACATAGAAGAAAGTAAAAAACAAGTTTTTAAGGGAAATAATTAGTGTTATTTCTTAAGTTTTAGAAATAAGCTAAATAAACAACAAAATAATTTCTTATATAAACAAGTATATTACAAGCACGTATGAAAATTATGAAAAGTAGCTTACAACTTCAGTAATGAAATCTTTATTTTTGGCACTTTTTTTTTCGGAACAACATTGTTTTTTGAAAAATTCCATAATAGGCGATTGCTCGCTCAAGATCTTTTGGGAACACTTTCTGACACCCTTTTCCCCCTCCTCGTCTACCGTATCTTACATTAAATATTTGTCAACTTATCATCGTCTAAATTGTGTACAATATTTATTTGTGTTATTTAATCAGGTTATCGACTGCGCTATTTTTCTTAATGTAAAGATAGTTGGCAATAAATATTACTTTATAGTTTAACTCGATGCTTGCTTGCAACCGGCTCAACCAGTTAACCGATCACGTGCTTTAATCAACCAATCAACAGCTTAAAATGGTAACCGAAAGATGATAGAACGTTAGGGTTAGTAACCCGTTACTCACCGGTCGACCGGTGAGGTTCGTCGAATGCAAACAATAAGTGTTCTTACTTAATTTTTTTCTAATGTATTCAAAATGTTTCTCATCAAAACTGTTTGTGAAAGCTGATTAATATTTTTCGATTATCCGGGGAAATTATTCGATTAAACGGGGATCTTTAGTATTGCATCTATGGGGAAATATTCGGTTCCAGGAGGTTTTATTCGTATAAACCGGTTATTCGTTTATCCGTTACCCGATTAAGCGGGGCTTACAGTATTCAATAGTTTCTAAAGTGCAGAAAAAATTCAAACTATTTTAAGCCGCAGATGCCATTGTCGATGTTCTTCATATCACGAAATCCTTGAAAAAATAACAAGAAAGAGAGAGAAATAAGACAGTTCAAAGAAAATAGCTAACTTTGGTGTTATATTGAAATATAAAAATAACTCAGTATGTATAAATTTTCATGATTTTTTCCACAAACCCTTTTTTTTTACGAGCACTCTGGTATATATAACAAGCAAATGCTGCAGTCTCTTTGTGCTTGTTTTTAGTGAGTTGGACTGTACTACAGATATGGGAGCAAGCCCTTGCTACAGGCGGCAACTTCTGAATGGCGGCAAAATTCACAATAATTATTTTCTTCAAATTTGTTCAAACCTGATATAAAACCTTGAAGTTAGATGGGTAAGGACTAGTGATGGGCATAATCGAATCACTCAAGAACTCTTATTGTCACGAATTCTCGGAATTGATTGACTCAGCTGGAGTTCTCGATTTCAAAAGATCTGGATTATCAATCGCTCAAGTTCTCGATTTGGAAAGATATTGATTATAAAAAGGTCTCGATAATGCCCATCACTAGTGAGGGCATCAGTTTCAACATTTGCCACAGACATATAAAAATAACAGAAAAATTAAACATCTGGCACTGCTCGCTTTTCACTATCACCCCCTTCCAAACCAGTATTAAACGACTGAATTCGAAATTTGCCCCCTTGTCTGACTATGTTTTGCATATGCACCTTTGTGAAGTACTGCCATTATTTTTTTCCTCATTGGAAAAAAAACAACGGGATTTGAATCGTCATTTATTTTTTCATTTATTTACAGCGAAATGTTTCTGCAAATTACTTTTTTTTAAATCATGGATATGCAGAACATATATGTTACTGCAAAACACCAAAATTAAAGAATGTCAACTTTTACTGACGATTCACCAGAAATATTAAGTATATCACCGATGCCTTTGGTATGTGTATGTTGATATGCACTGACTAGTGTCGACATTTACCAGATTTCAGACTTTCACAATTTACCTTTTAATGGGAGTACAATGCATGTCATAGTAGGAACTTATGCCAGGGCCATGTAGCTAAGTTTGATGCATTTTGTTATTGTACCATAATGCGCAAGTAAATGCAATTTTAGCAAATAATTGAAAAATACTAGCCTAGAATTGAGATTTTATATTAGTAAGATAGTGAACGTTAAACAAATTTACTCACTTTCAACAATCCCTTTTCTTTTTCTTTCTCAACTAGTATAGTACTAACTAGTAAAATTACAACAATGAAGAGAGTTTAATTATAATTTCTCATCACAGTTGTAATTCAACTTGTATCGTTGTTCAGCCGGAAAAAAATTCCGTTGATTTCTTCAAAACGACGAAGTAGTATAATGACTATGCAGAATATTATGCCATCAAGTATTAAGTCATAATTAAAATAAGTACTGCATTTGTGGATGAAAACAATGTTAAATTGAAGAAGTATCGCATATTTTAAGTAAATAAAACCAATTTTACTTCCAATGTAAAATGAAGGCCACTGCAAAAATGCTATGGTAAACAAAAAACGAGTCTTGCATTGAGTTGAGTTGCCAATTTAGAATTGAAAATTTTCAACAATAACATTCCATTAATTTAAAATCAACTTTGCATTCAAAACAGACGCCATTGATGTTTTTCTGCACTTGCGAGAGATTTTCCAGTATTACAAGAGCTCGAGAGCAATTGCAAATTTTGCGAGGGAATCGGGACTGAAGACAATCGCAATGTTACACTTGAATTCAAATTGGGGAAATAGCGATCGCAGCGTTGCATTGCGATCGGCCGTGTTTCACTTGAATCCTTGGTTGCGTTCGACGAGCTCGACCGAGAGCGACCGGTTAGTTAATCACGTGACAGCTAATGATCACTTGCTCCAATCAACCAATCAACTGCTTAGAATGGTAACCGCCGTGGTAACCGGTTGATCTTAGAACGATTTGGTTAGTAACCAGTTACTTACCGGTCGACCGGTGAGTTTCGTCGAACGCAACCCCTGTGTTAATGCGCATTGCATTTTCTGAATGGAGTGACATTTATTGAACAAATGTGTTTATAATTATAAAAAAATATAAGTTAAAGACATATGTGTAGTCATTTTGAACAAAAAAGCCAAAATTAAGTTTCTGCTATTCCAGACAGCAATTTTTCCAACACCTCATTTGCCCTTAATTTTTGATTTACCAAAGGAAATTCCGTCGCAATCACTTTGATTAAACTAGGTTCTCCTTTCATGACAAAGCTACCTAATACATCAATGGGCAAACTAAGGTTAATGTAACACATATAGCATATTTACGTTTCGGAACTACAAAGAACTCATTTACTAATATGTAAATTTACAGTTCTTTTTAACTCAACTTGTTGCAATTTTTTTTACAGTTACGCTATTTTCTCATTAACAGTTTCTCCCATTCCTAATGCTCACCTATCCCTCCAAATACTGTCCAAAACCATGCTATCATTTCATGTATGTTGGCATGCCTTACATTTCATGTGCCAGGTTTTCTCGGTTTAATGGAAGTCACATTAATGGGATCTATTTGTTTAGCTGATGCACTATTAAACAAGTAAATAATAAATAAAAATTTACATACCATTCTTGTCCAGATAGGTACAAAGCCTTTATACAAAGCCATAAACCCTTCTTGATGCACTGTTTTCAGAAGACAGTCAATAGATGATTTGTAAAACAAACCTCTGAAAGGATACAATAAATCATAAAATGCTTCTTTTAACAGACTTATAGGAAAAGAGAAAGTTTTTAGTAGTAAATGAAATATTTCAATAAAAAGCCTATGCATAACACGTTTCTGATATATATCTAAATATATAAATATAACTAACAACATGGGAAATATATTTAACTAATTTGAATTGCTGCATTCGCATGCAACTTTACATGCACAATTTTTCTCACTTATGACAAAATTGTGATTTAGTTTTGAATGAGAAATATATATATATATATATAAAGCATGAATTTTCGTACAAAACTTGAGCGTGTATGCACTTTTATACAGATAACGAGTCTTGATCTACCACGCAATATGAACTTGAATTTGTTTCCATTGGCCAGCTGATTGAGGTACAAATTTGCATAAATCACTTGTTCCTTAGCAATTGTCAAGCAGTGTAAATTTGTATGCATGAGTTTAATTTTTTTTTTGATAATTGTAACCAAATTTCCTTACATTTATGCACATGTGCAAATGAAAGCAGGGTTGGCAAGGTTTTTACCTTCCAGTTCAAAACCTTTTTGTCTATCAAACTATTTTTTGAGTTAAAACTATTTTTTTTTGAGTCAAAACTATTTTTTGAGTAATTATATTTTGTGAAAAAATATCAAAAGGAGAACAAAATGTGTTAATGTTTTTTTTTTTTTTAAATATTTATTTAATGTGAACATTCAAGCATAAATATATGTGTAACCTAGTTACGTAAAAGTTGAATTCTTCATTAAAAATTTCAATTTGTATGCGTTCCTCCCCCCACCCCCACCGCTCCACCCCCATAACTGTTACCAAATTTTTCAGCATTGCATCGGTGCAAAAGAAAGTGTTCAAAATATAGTGCAATAATTGACTTAAATGCAATAAATTACAATTTTTGGTAGTTGCAAAATGTATTATACGAGGGACGTTTTTAAAGTAAGGTCCGTTTTGAAATAAAAAAAGAACAAGAACAGATAAAGCAAAGACATTTACTGCAAAAAAATCTACCAGCCTTGCGCTACATTTCGACACTGCTCCCGTGATTTTCCAAGCATTTGTTATAGCATGGTACAGGTTTTTGTATACCTATTTGTAGAAAATTGCCGCCTGTGTAGTCAACCATGGGATAACTTGTTCTCTGAGTTCATTATTGCTGTTGTGCCACAGACCATCTAGGAAAGACTTTAGATGCCGAAACAAATGAAAGTTGCTGCGAGCGAGGTGGGGGCAGACCCAGAGGATGTTCAAAAACGTCCCAGCCAAAGCCCTGTAAGAGTTCCCATGGTCTTCTACACTGGCGGCAAATTTGTACGAATAGGTATACAAAAACCTGTACCACGCTATGACAAATGCTTGGAAAATCACTGGAGCAATGTCAAAATATAGCGTAAGGGTGGTAGATATTTGTGCAATAAATGTCTTTGCTCTATCTATACTCATTCTTTTTTTATTTCTAAATGGACCTTACTTTAAAAACAAGCCTCGTACTAAAAATATGAACTAAAAAAAGAAATAGTATGAGTTTTAAAATATAAGTGCATTTATTAAATCATCAAATCATCAATTTATCTATGATTTAAAAAAAAAATTTCTTTAAAACATCATGTAAAGCTTATTTGCAAAAACCATTAAAAAAATTATTATTACTATTTTTTTACACCTAAATATATATGTTGCACATTTAATAACATTCCTTTGAGTTATAAACGGAACTGAAATTAGTTGTTTTGGTAGTGTTGTGAATTTCCTTTCATAATTCTACCAACTGTTACATAAGGAAGTTTTTATGTAATAGAATTATTGGTCGTTTTTTTTAAAAAGTAAAATATTTTTTTAAATGTACATTTTGGAAAAAAATATTATCAAATACTCATTCATTAATATTCATTAATATTTATATTTATTCATTACAAATATTACAGTAAATAGGAATTGATTAGATTGCACCCCTTTAGCTTTAGCATATTTTTGGACAGTTTAAGACAGTTTGGGATGGTAAAAACCACCTGTCCTGTCTTAAACCAGTTTTGGACACTCCAAAACCAAACCCTGAATAAGATATTATAAATGTACTTGCTTTCCTCTACTGTCAGTAGGTTGATTCATTACACGAGTTTTAATAACATCAGCAGGAGTTCCAAGTGTTGCTGCTACCAATCCAGAGCAACTACTACAAAATATTAACAGAAAAGTAAACATTCTCCTAAACAATAAAAATAAGCAAATACAATAAACTTTGAAATTCAAGCTTCAATCAAATAAATATAGGATTAATAATAATTATAATATTTTCAGTTGTACATATTAAAAAGAGAGAATCTTAAAAGTTTTTTTTACAACTAATTGTAACTTAATTGTAAAAGTACCGTCTTAATCATGAAATTGAAAGAATGATAGTTAAGTCTCAAAGTTTAAAAAATTGTAAAAAGTATGTTAAATAACCACTACAGTAGAGAGTAAATTATCCGGGATGTTCGGGACCATCGCTATCCCGGATATCTGAATTTCCCAATTTTCTGGAACCCTAAAAAACGCTGTTTGTTGATTGTTTACGAAACCCAAATTACTATAATATATAGTAATGCATCTTAAAATTTGAAGATCAGTGTTCAGAAAAAAATTTAAATGTAAGAACCATTCAAAAGCCTAAAATTGTAAAATTGACAGCAGAATTTAATAATGTTTTTAAAAGAAAGAAAATGAAAGGCAAGATATATGCTTCTGAATGTAAATGTGCGATTTTTCTTTTTTTTTACAAGTGTATGAAAAGAGTTGGTTTTTGAAAAAAAAAACATTTTCTCTCTCTCTTTTTTTTAAGGTTTTGTTTTGTAGATTAAGAAAGTTATTAGTTATTGATTTTGTATTGAATTAATATCAATAAAATTTTTTTTCTAAGTTCTTGCATCGTAAAAAAGTCTTTCGAGTAGCAATCTTTAGACTCCACGATAGTATCCGAAAAATTCGTGGATCTGGTTCTCGCTGTTTTTCGCACTTTTCAAGTAGTCCTTACGCTATAAACTGCTTTAATTAACGGCCATTCAATAAAAGATTGCTTTAGAGTGCGTCAGTATTTATTTCTTTAGTT
Source organism: Uloborus diversus (assembly GCF_026930045.1). Lineage (NCBI taxonomy): Eukaryota > Metazoa > Arthropoda > Arachnida > Araneae > Uloboridae > Uloborus > Uloborus diversus. The sequence goes on along the minus strand of NC_072732.1, from coordinate 180,606,395 downwards.
TTCAATTGGAGTTAATAGGGAAAAATATCAGATTTTCGAATGTCAGTTTTAAGTTTTGTTCGGTTTTCTGGATCCCGCATAAAAGGTTCTGTACTGTATTATTTTGAATAACAGACTAGAAGATTAATTTAATAATATCTCCCAAACTTTCTGCACTTCAACTTAATTTTTAGTCTTCAACTTAGTTTTAAGAATAATTTTAGTTTCAAATACAAAATCTTCATTATTTACATTGATGATTGTCAAAACTTCTTTGACTATTATATTCTAACCAGGGTTCAGTCTATGTTTAAACAACAATCTTAGTTGCACCGATGTAGAAAAGATTTTTTTGCTTTCAAAATGTATCTGTAAGAAAAGTTATAGTTACCTGGCTATCATATGAGTTAACCAATCATCTTTCAAGCTTGAATGTGTCAGAATAAAATGTTTACTATTATCATATGTTGTTAAATCTGGAATGGAACAATAATAAATCTTATTTTGATTTTCATTTTTAATTAGAAAAGACTATTTTGTTAGTTGAAAAACAAAGAAATTGAATTGAAAAATTCCGCTCTTAAACAGTGTTAATGAATTAAAAATATTAACCTTTGATCACTTTTTATATATTGTATCAAAATGAATACAAATAACTTAAAAATTAAAGCATTTGCAGATTGTAGATTCATTCAAATATATACAGGTGTAGGACTGTTCCGACCAGTAGGTAAGACTATGCAGCCGCCTAGGGCTGCAGATTCTTGGGGATGGCTATATGGAACCGGGATGTTTTATATGTTCAAAAAATTGATTTTTCAATTTTAGCTGCATAAAAAAAGGGACACTTCCCTGATTCCAAAAATGTATATATTGTATGGGTATCAAATTCTGAAAGCTAATTAATATACTATTTAAAATGTAAACAAGAAAGCCATGCCCCTTTTAAAGGGACGGAATCTGGATTGAATATTGACAAACCACTGTTTTTTTTCATCAAATATTTCATGATTCAGTTACTTTTACTCTTTTTTTTCTGTTTACATAACGTAAACTTAGAAAATGCTTCAGCATAAGCAGTTTGGGAAGCGTATCGTATCGCATGTTTACCAGCATAGTCAAGGTCAACACATTTTCCCGTTTTTCAGAAAACACATTTTTTTGAAATTTAGGTACGCTTAGATAAAATTCATATCAGTATATGATTATGAAACTTTGTATTATAACATATAAAAGCATTTTGCATGTGTTAAACTTATTTTTACTTTTTTAAAGGTACTATTGTATTTTTAGGAGGCTAATTTTAGTGAAAATATCGTACTTTTTCGGGATTTTATGAAAAACTATATTTTAACATTTTTTGTGGTTTTTAATTTGAAGGTAACTGAAAAATAATAGGCTCACTGTAAATTGTGACCTTTTGCCTGTATAGTATTGAAGTTTAGAGTGACTTAATTCAGAATTGTATTTGCTAAGCTTACCTAATTGTAGTCATAAATTTTCAAACTATCGTGCAACTATATATTTTCTATTTACTATTTAAAATTATATTCTTTAAGGAAAAAAAATTTTTTTACTGGTTTATGATGAGAAGATTACATTCTTTCTATACACAATATTTTAAAGTCACACTTGATTTTAAAACGAATAAACACCTCATGTTTGCAACAAAAAATTTGACTCTTTTCGTTGCTGAGAACTTCCTGGTTCCCTAAAAGACTAAAAAACAGGTCTACGACTCAAATGTCAAACATTTAATTAAAGTGCAACCATGCTTGAAAATGACATGGCTATGGATAAAACTTAAGCTTCTATTAGGGACTTTTTCTGCTTATGAGCAGTTTTTTTACAGGTAATCTCTGTAATGAGGGAGGGGAGGGGGTGCAAGGAGGTAGACTTTGTGGGTATTGAGGTACTCAAGTGCACTCTAATATGTTACTAATATGCCACTCTGATAATATACATATATTCTTGAAATAATAACATACCTCCCATATTAACCAAAGCAGCTCTCTGTACATTAGGTACCCAACCCTTCCAAAGACCTCCAATTCCACCCTCAGCTAAAATCTTTCGAAAAGCATGCCATGCGCTTTGCACTCTGGAAAAAGATTTGAATTGAAGCAAAAATGTGAAAAGTCTTAGTTATCAATCAATCTGTACACACATAAAATGTAGAAAATGGATGATAAAGTTTTTGAATGGAATTGGTGTAAAAAGTTTGGTTTTAAATGCAAAAATTATAGAATAAAATACCAACATTTAATTAATAAGCAACAATGGAATTCTAATTACTGATAAATTTTTAGCCATAAAAGGGAAAGAAAGAGAAAATAACATTTTAAAACAAACATTAAAAAAATATGACAAATTGTATTCTTTCTAAATTTTCATTCAGTCTCCAGGAGCATACAAACTTTTTTTTTCTTAATGAAGAACCCAGAAAGTATGAGTTACAAGTATTTGTTTAAAAACATTGCAAATTGATTTAAACACTAAAGTATCCCGAATTATCATTTTAATGAAAAAGAAGCATAAAAGTGGTTATAGTGTGATATTTGAAATGAATAAATAAATAAAACTTTAAAATTTGAAAGAAAACTTATGTAAAGTATAAAAAATGTGTTTATCTTGTATTTTTCTTGAACGTTTGTGTTTTCTTTATATTGCTTTTGTTTTTATTTGCTGATACCTCTTGATTTTGTCATTGTCAGAGATAGAGTTGAAAACCTTAAAAAAATTTTATTGATGCAGTTTTGTTTTGACTTAAATTTGTAAACTTCAGTCATCTTATTAACTTTGGTTTTTACACTATTGCAAATGCTTTTTATCACTTACATTACTGTATGGTAGTATTGAGTAATGCAGTGGAACCTTGTTAAAATGAACTCAAAAGGACCTTTTAAATTAATTAACTGTAGTTTATCTTATCCGAAAAACAATGAAAAGTTCTGTGTAAATACAATAGGACAAGGATCGCAAATTGTCTTAGAAGTAGTTTGTTTTATGTGTGTTTGAATTAACGAGGTTTGACTGTATCACTTCATTAGTGAATGTAGTTTAATTGTGTGTTTACAATTGAAATGAAAAATTTAAAAAGTGTTTATACCACAAATCCTCATGTTCTAATTTTGTGCACAATTTCATGGCTGTAAGTGCTTCATGCTCTTTGTTTCTGTCACATCATAATAGACATTGCAAACGAACCAACAAGAGACTTCATTTAAATGTAGAGGTAACATTAACTTAGAGAATTCATACCTTGGTGGGTGGCCTTCCAACCTTCGCTTTCCTTCCATCTGCATCTGAACTTTGACTAAGTCGGCCGGACTAGCTAAAAATTGGCCGAGGCCTCCGGAAGCACTTCCACAAAGAACTGACTTCCTATTAAAATGTAAGTTTATGAAAAATTTGAGCTACAAAACATAAAATTGCTCCTGAAAATCAGAAATAATAATTTTCACTATACAGTCAAACCCAGCCATAACTAACCATCAGCGGACTGGCTTAGGAAATCGCTATAACCTAGGGTTTGTTACATCTGATTTTTAAAACAAAAAGTTCATGCTAAGATACTTCTACAATGAATGTCTTTATTACACAAAATTTCTATTAGTGATAGGATAATGTTAAGTAAATTATTAGTATTTACTATCGTATTCAGTAATTTAGCAACTATTGAAATGTATCTTTTTAAGTATCCATAATATTTTTTTTTGGTTGCAAGCTTCTATATATGCTTCTTCGAATTTTCTGACAACTATTGCAAACAAATCTGCAACTTTTTTTTTATCTAGTTTGTATTGTAGAAAATTTGCTGAAAACACAGAGTTGCAGTAGAATTACAATTCTGCCAGATAGTGACTGCTGTAAATTTAGAAAGGAAAATTTCTTACAAATTAAGAACAAACTTTCGCTGCTCTCGAAATTCCCTTTAATCCTCTATAGAATTTTTTTCGCTTGCCTAATTTAGCTATGGTTAGTGTGAAGTCCGCAATACAATATTACCACAGGAAAAATTGATGAATAGCAGTAGTGGATTTAGGGGGTAGGAGGAGGGGCAGGGGGCCCTTGCCCACCCAAAAGGATGAACTAATTAAACTATCTTATTTATTATTAATTAATTAACTTCTCTACAGCAATGGGGTCGTTTCCAAAATTTTAAAAGTATTTTTTTCTGAAAAAACATGCTTAAAAACATAGAATCTGACCATTTTTTAAATAATTTCTTTAAGTTTAATATTTTTAAAAAATTACTTAAACTGGTGCTCTTTCATCGTTTAACCCTTCTGCGGATGACATCACAAATGATGAAATGCCATTCAGTGTTGCCATTCACGGTCCAAAATATTTAATTTGCATCTTTACTCACGTGTATTGGCAACGATATGGTTGATAGCAAGCGTAGAGCGCAATTGTAATTCGCTTCTTGATTATCACAACATGGAAATATGGTAGAAAGATGCTCAAAAGTGCATCATTTGTGACGTCATAAAGACCACGCCTTGTTGAAGAATCGGACATTTTAAAAAATTAATTAAAAAATTACTGTTGGGAAAATTAAAGTATTTTATGAGTCCATGTTATTTTTTTTTCTATCAATTTCAGTGACAAAAAGTACTAATTTTAACAGAAGGAAACATTCCCATTTATTAATTTTTTTATAGTTAATTTAAAAAAAAAACATTTTTTTTTTGAAAAAAAAAAAAGAAAAAACTTTTGTTCGCTAAAGAAGTAGTATTGAAGTCAGAGGCCAGAGTGGCAGGATATATTTAACTCGATAGTGTCGAATTCAAGGGAAAGAAATATCACAATTCATCCATTAATTCTCCTTTGTTAGAATGAACAATATACATTTTTTAAGAAATGTATAGGCATGCATTTAAGAGCCATTTCGATCCAGGAAACTATTTGCAAAAAATGAATTTCTTTCTCATCTTATAAAAAATGCAAAATGAAAGAAATCATATGGTAGTTTCTTGGTAAAACCATGATATTAATGGAAACGGCATGTGGTATCAATATGTTATCTCAACTGTATCATGGCTTTAAGAATAAATCAGCAACTGCTTTGAAACTCATTCAGAAATAGTTTTTGAATTCTTCAATAAAACAAATGTTGTGAAGCTATGATTTTCTTATCATCAAAGGCCGCGCCGTCCCTATGTGCAAGGTCGTGCGGCGCACGACGGCGCCAGAGTCAAAAAGGCGACAAGCTCTACCAATCAAAAATGCTCCAAATGAGTAAAAAAACTATGAATTAAACTATAACAAAAAATAATAAAAATTGAACTTTTCATTATATCTAATAGTGACGGTAAAATTATACTGCTCATTAAAACAAGCAATCCTCCTCGCTGCCTCTCCAGAAGGAAAAATATTGCCTTGTTGTGTCCAAACATGCTATTTAAAAGCGCAATCTTTTACGCTAAAAACACATGATGAAATTTATGCATACATGAGCATTTTTCTTCATATGTGGAGCCGTGAATGCTATTTCGGTATGTTTATAATTTCACAAGGGTGAGCATACGAAGCGCTAAAATTTGCTATTCCCCATCTTGGTTTTTGCAGTGAATATGTTGTATTATAATTTATGCACCTCAAGAATGCTGAGTTGAATGTTTTTCAAAAATATTTTTTATTATTGAAATGAAAAAAAAAAAAAAAAAACGCGTCTTAGGAAAACAAAGTGATTTTGATGAGAAAAAAGTAATGATGTTGGGGGAAAACTTAAGTTTTTTCAAAAAGAAATCTTTGAATTAAAAATTTTCAGTAGTTATAGCTAATAGTTCAGCTACTTTGCCCTCTGCCCTATTTCTTTTCTTTTTTCCTTATTATTTTTCCTTTTTCTAGTTCGTTTGAAAGTAAAATTGTCTTCAAAATGCTACTCTTCCGATTCTCTCCCTCTCCCGCCGCGCCGCCAAAAGCATTACAGAGCATCTCAAATTTCGTTTTCGGATTTTCAATTTCACAAAATTTCCAGGGAAAGTCCTCGAACCAAACAACATCGCTTGAAACTGCTTTCGAAAATCATCTAAAATTGCATTTTTGGAGCTTCAATTTCGAAAGATTGCCAGCGCTACTGTTACCAAATATGATCTTACAATCACAAATATGTTTTTAAGACTTCAATTTCAGAAAACATTCGGGCTAGGGCCTCCGAACCTCCTTCCTTTAATATCATTAAAATTTAGGTTTTTAAAACATGACTTACGTAAAATTTAAGTGAAATAGCCTCTGAGCTTCTTCTTTTAATATCATAGAATATTGCTTAAGTTTTTAGGGATTTGATTTTGAAAAATTTTCCAGGAGGAGCTCCAAAATCTCCTTCCCGTAAAAATTTTCAAAGTTGTCTACAATTGCGTTTTTGGAAATTCAATTTCAAAAAATTGGAGGGGAGAGAAGGATTTTATTTCTATCTTTTTTACAAAAAAAAAAAAAAAAAAAAAAAAAACAGGTAGAATTCCAGAGTTCCATCTTTTATTCTAACGTCAATAAATACGGCTTATAATCGCGTTTTAAGGCTTCAACTTCTACAAATTTCCGCGGAGTCCCTTGTACCATTTTTATCCATAACTCCACCAAAGACCGTCTAAAATTGCGTTATTAAAACTACAATTTCAAAATTTTTAAAAGAGAATTTTTTTTCAATGTGTCCCCCCCCCCTAAAACTATTTTCCAGTTACGCCACTGCTCCTATTGTCATGTTTTGACAGGCATAACTGTTTTATTATACATTTACCACTTAGAGATTAGATTAATACTCACAGTGGCGTTAACTTTGATATTTCAAACATTTTTATTTTTCCAAAATGCATTATTAGCATATCAGAGGAGCTGCTGAACTCGAAATAATTTCGAGATATGAAGTAAAAACGTACACCATATTCCAAAATTAAATATTCACACATTATTTTTTAAATAAGTTAAATGCCAAACGTATTTTTTACCATTATATATTTGTTTACAAAACCTCTTTCCAGTTGTTAACTATATTTTCCCCGAACGCAAGAGCATAAAGGCGCTCAAAAGACATTTTCACGACGGCGCCGATCAGGCTTGGCGCGGCCCTGCTTATCATATACTATTTTGTAAGAAAAAGAAATTAATTTATAAAAACTCAAATGAGGTATGGTTTTTTTTTTTTTTGAAGGACCTTAGCCTTGTGTTATAATCATTATGACACTGTTTCTAGTTAAAATTGCTTATTGTATAGCGTCAGCATCTCAGTGACGTTTTGTTGGGTTTAGTATTTAATTGGCTTGAAACATTGAAGATATTTTACGTTCACATTCAAAGCATATTAGTGCATAATATTTATGTATTTTAAGTGGATTCATTGGGCTGAAGGGATCTTAAAAAAAAAAAATAAATAAAAATTAAGTCTGGTTATAAAACAGTGTATGGGGAGGGGGGGATTCAATTTCCCGGGCCTCCTCCAAAAGATTTTTCTGTATCCGTCCCTGGTGAATGGTGTGGTTTGGACTGGAGCATTTCAGTGAAAAGGGGGTAACTATTGCAGGAGATTGTGTTTGCCTGTGAAAAAATTGGTGAGGAATGTAACTGGGACAAGTGCTATGAAAAGCTGAAAATGTTTAGACATTTTTCAATCGCTATAGCCGATTCTACAGCATTTAGGGTTTATTAAAAGCGTTTGAAATTACATTAAAAACATAGGTCTTCAGTTTTGACAAATCTAAAGGTTTGCTACATCCATGGGATCATTATATCCCGGGTTCACTACAGCGGGGTTGGATTGTATTCACAACACCATATTGGTGCACATAAACTTAATTTGGTGGTGCAATAACTAATTAAAAGTATTTTTATGTAAGTCAATGCTTTTCGGTATGATATCGATCTGCTTACTTCTCACAATATTAATATTTAGTCAAATTCCGACTTACGCGAGGGCTGCGTTCCAAGACACCTCGCGTAAGTCGAAGTTTCGCGTTGTGAAAAAAGGTATGTGTAAAATTTTTTGTAATCATACCTTATTTTCTTCGACATGGCCTTCTCAAACTGTTTTAAACCATTCCTTAAATACACATAATCATTTCTTAAATAAAGAACTGAATTCTTATTTGTATTTTTTAAAAAAACTGTTTTAATCAACATAAAATACTGTTACAATGCATGAAATCAGTGATCAACGGGAAAGAGAGACATAAAATAAACCAGCACGGTACGTACTGTATGTTGTAATAATGAAATGATGTACTATAATGATACTGTGCAGTAGATCTAGTAATGATACTTGTAACTTTAAAACATGAAGATGTTGATGATTTATGCTGTGTGATCAGATCATTATTCTATTCTAATACATTTTTAAATACAGTTGCTTTGCTAGTTCTTTTATAACGTTTCCATCTATGGCAATACCCCATCTTCTTGACTTCTTTAATTCTCAATAAGTAGGAGCTTCCATTTTCATAATTTTTGCATTTTGCTTAGACACTACTCGGTGAACTTTTACGGATTTCTTTTTCTTAATTTTTAATTGTATGTATGGAAGATTCGCTAACACCTAATTGTCATGCTTTGACCCACTTCCTACTTGTTCAAGCACATCAAGAACCTTTAGCTTTTCTTTAATTGTCAGAAACTTTTTCTTTTTCTTTCTGTCTTCACAAACTATAGATGGAACTGTGCTCTTAGGTGTCATTACATTTCATCAACTTTCGCATTTAGAATGAAAATAAATATGGTAAATGAGGAGTAGTTAGTTGTATAAACAAACAAAGCTATGTTCAGACTACGGTGTGGGATTGCAAAGTAAGAAAAAACAAAGTTAAAAAAAGCACAAATTGCCAATTACAGCAGACACGTGTTTCGGCATTACATGGAACGCCTTTTTCAATGCAAAAAGTAATGAGCTTATGGATGAAAAGACATCCGACAAAAGTCAAGAGCAGATAAGCATGCAGCTTAAAAGATAAAAATAGCAGATAAGCAAACACCAATGAGAAAATTATAAACCGATCAGGAACCAATAGGAATGCTAGCAAAGGCCAAGAGCTCTTAGGTACAGTAAACCCAGAAAGAAAGAATTCAATTGGACAAAGATTAAGCCAAAGCTTTAACAAAAAGAAAATGTCAGTAACCGTGAACCGCAAGAGAGGAAAAGCTGAATGGAAGAAAAAAACACCATGAAATAAAATAAGCAGAAACAAAAATATTTGGAAAAAGGAAAAAATAAAGATAAATAGAAGAAAAAGGGGAGAGCAGATGTCAACCAAGACAAAAAAGGTAAAAATAAACAACGGAGGATAGATAAAAATGAATGGGGAAAGGACAATATTAAAAATATGGGAGCCAAATGTTGGAAAAATATGGAACTGCTTTAAGATCATTAACTAAGTTAGAACTGTTCCTCAAAATATGAAAAGATTCCCAAAAGTCAAGATCTGATGAATTGGGGCATTTTTGGATAATCTGATAAGAGTTAAAATCAAAAGAGTGATTCGAATCCCAACAATGTTGAGCAATACTAGACTTATTTAATTGTTGTTTTTTCACATAATTTTGATGCTCTTTCAAACAAATTTTTAAAGCATGCCGAGTCTGTCCAATATAGGCAAGTTTACAACTACAATTAATTCTATAAATTCCACAACATTTAAGAGGGTGAATAGGATCTTTAAGAGAAGAGAATGAAAGTTTATTAATAGGAGAGAATACCACATGGAATTGGAAACGTTTTAGAATCTTAGCAACCAGATAGCTTACAGATAGGAAGAATGGCAAAACAACCAAATTCTTTCTGATGAAGGTTCAGTTAAGAACATCAGTTTGGGATTTATTTGAAAGTTTTTTATAAATGGAATCAATCAAAGTTGGCGGATAGTCTCCATCAATTGCCACAGCTTTAAGATTATTAAGTTCCAATTTAAGAAGTTCCGATGAAGAACAAATATTAATTGGGCGATAAACAAAAGAATTGAAAGCAGAATATTTTTGATTTGGAGGATGAGACGATAGTCTATGAGGAGGTAAAGAAACAGCAAAGGTTTGCGATAAACAGTAGACTAATCCACTATTTTTATCTTTTAAGCTGCATGATTATCTGCTCTTGGCTTTTGTCGGATGTCTTTTCATCCATAAGTTCATTACTTTTTGCATTGAAAAAGGCGTTCTCTGTAACGCCGAAACACGTGTCTGCTGTAATTGGCAATTTGTGCTTTTTTTAACGCTTTTTTTTCTTACTTTACTGTTCAGCACAAAGGTATTTATTTATCTTACTGTGTGAGAATTTCTGCTGGAAGTGATTTTAAAGGGAAGAAAGTCTATTCGCGGAAAAAATATTTTTAGTAGCCAATACTTTCGCACCGCGATTCAATTCTGAAAGTTTTTGTGTTGTGGACAAGGAATTTGCGTTAGGCCCAAAATTATTTACTGGTAAAAAAAATTGCATTATAACCATTTCCCGTAAATCGAATCATGTTGTAGCAGAGTCGACTGTAGACAAATTCCATTTCATGAAGTCCATTACAGCAAAAATATTGTTTTAGCAAAGACTTTGGTAATACCCAACTATAATCGTACAAGCACAATTTAATATTGACATAACGAAATTTTCTAACAACTAATGATTACTCAGGTCCCTTGGACTTTTAACAGGAAATATCCAACTTAGTTTAGCAAAAATAAACAGATATCTGAATACACATGTTTCAGGGTTTCCATGAATCCCTTTTTTCAATTCGAAGTTGTGAACTTTTAGATGTAAAGACATCTTGTAAAAGCAAGGAAAATGAACATCAGACAGCTTAAATAGCAAAATAGCAACTAACAAAAACAAACAAGACAAAATGGAACTTGAAGCCAAATTTTATTGCATGATTCTCTTCCAGAAAAAACCATTAAAAATAAATTTCTCGAAAAATCCTGTAAAATACATTTTTCTGTCAAAATGAAACCGCTAATTAATAAATTAGCAATAAATTTCATGTTAGAAAAAACTTGCAACAAATCATTTGTCACATTTAGTGTAAAGAATAAACACAATGCAGGAAAACAGAAAAATGATGGAAAAACAACAAAAGATAACATATACAAAATAAAACAAAAAATGGAAAGGTCAAGACAGATAAAAAGTAATTAAGAATGGCACAACAATAAACACCTACAACACAAAACACCCTTCAGAGAAGTGGGCAAAAAAAGTCTACCAATTATATGAATGGATGCCAAACTGCAGAAAACTACGAATGGCTTTAAGATCATTAAGTAAATTAGAAAGCTTCCTCAAAATGTGGAAAGACTCTCAAAAATCAAGATCCGACAAATTTGGGCTTTTCTGCATAATTGCGTCTTGTTTCCGCAAAAACCAATAACAGGATTGATGTTCGGAATTTTTTCTTTTAAAACAAATTTATTAAAGTTGTTAAGCATACTATTGTGTGTGTAAAAAAACTTTGGTAACAAAATATGGATACAATCACAACCGTTTATAGTGAATTTATGGCTATGATGAAATGGCTTCAGTTCTTCTTCAATTTTACTGAGTATTATTTAACTTTTTATAACAAAATTATGGCTACAACAAAATTTTTATTTGAAAACTTCGACTTCACTAAAGGTGCAGGCTACTGTATATAAAAAAAGAGAAGGAATTTTTAAATCTTTAATTATATATATATATATATATATATATATATATATATATATATATATATATATATATAAAAGAATCAAATTTTAAAATGTTTTAAAAACTTATTTTTCATGCAAAAATAATGTTTTTTAATTATAATCTTCAAAAATAAAAACATAAAATAAGTAAAAACCTTTAAGTATTAAAAAAAAAATCTAAAGGTATGAAGTCCTCTTACATGAAAAGTAGTTTGTGCAATAAAAAAAGCAGTACCAGCCTTCTTTTGAATTTTTTAATTTTAAAAAAAGTCTTTAAAATAAAATAATTTAAATACTTTTACAATAACTTGTTAGTTATTTGTTCTTCACTACAGACAATTAACATAAAAAAACTAAAATGTATTTTGAACTTTAATAGCCTTTATAAATGCATTATATTTTATTATTAGTCAAGTTAAAGTACGCCAATGTTCTTAGTTTTTAAAATCTTAACGGAATAGAAAAAGAATATTTCAAAGATTTTAATAAATGCATCTTATTTTTTACCATAACCAAGTGAAAAATAATTTGGAATACCTTGACTAAGTTATGTCATGTTTGATTTTTTCAAGGTTGTAGATTGTTAAAGTGAAAACTACACTATCCAAAAAGCTTCCATGTGAATTATAAAGGGATTTCTTAAAGAAATTAATAGTATCTACTAACAGTGGGACAGAAAACAGAATAGGATGAGCAGCATTTTTCATTGTCTTACAAAAATGTTCAATATTTCTTACTCTGTACAAAAAATAGAAAAACAGGTTTTCATAAAATTACATACAGGTTTAACATAAAATTCAAAAATATGTCCTGATTAAACTGGAATTTAGTAAAACGGTATTTAGACAATTGAGGTTCTGCTGTAGTATTGCTCACCAAAGGGGGAGGGGGTCTTTGTGGTGTTGGGAGGGGTTGCACCATTGCTCCTCTGGGGTATGGGCATCCCTGACAAAATGAAATACAATAAAATAAAATGTGTAGAAACGCTAGATTTCATTACTTAAGAAGTAACTTGGCCCAAACTGTTGCTAATTATGGAAGATACAAAATCTGAGACTACACCATATGAGTTTCATAATCTTACATACTTTTTTTTTAAATTAAATGCTGAATTTTAACTAGTTTCTTAGCTTTCTCCACCCCAAGACAATTTCTAAGCTTTGTCCATGTACTTGTGTTTTCTTATGCTACAAATGCCCACCTTTGCTCTTAAACAGATTGAAAAATGCACCTTTTCTGAAAAAAGCCCAAATAATATTGAGTTTAAAAAAAAAATTAAAAACCCAGGTTTTACCAACCCTGCTATAAACTGCACATATTACTGGCTTGCAAACCCGTTTTGAAACATGCAGAAGATCAACAAAATAAATGCAAAATAGATAAAATGGCAGATTTTAAGTAACACTGTTCTGTAACAATAAAAATACTTTGGTTCTTTAACTAATAAAAATTAAGTGAACAGTACTATTTATATTTATTTTCATAACTTCATCAAAAAATAAATAGATAAAATGCCGAAGGGTTGGCAGGTCTGTATTACAGACCTGCCAACATACAGACATACAGACCTGCCATTATATGCAAAGCAACATATAACCAAAAATTTAAAACATAAAAAATGCTAATAAAAATGCAAGAAAAGTAAAACATTTTATCACCATCAATGAAAGGAAAAATACCAAATAGATGGGGATTCATGTGGTTTTCTTTGCAGTACTTTTTCTCTGAATATTTCATAGAAAGTCATTCGACAGCCACTGTACACTGGAAAAGATCATTCAATTTAAAATTGAGTGTATAGTTATGTATAAAAATATACTTCTAAATGTTATGTACATTAAACACATTTTACAGTAAAAGTTTAAATGTTAATGATGAAAAAAAAAAAATCCTTTTTTTGAAAAAAATAATAAGAATAGTAATCATAAAAACTGTATCTCTTTCTTTTTTACAATTCTGTGTTTAGTATTAGTTTTCAAATTCAAATATTACCTTACTAAATGGCAGCCCTTTTTGGAACTGATTAGAAAATTCAAGAAAACAAGGACCAAAAGCAATCAAGATTTTGCTTTTCCAGTTAGTGTACATTGCATGGCAGTGCACATATTCATATATACAATTAACATTTTCTTTGTGTTTGTGACAACACATATGGGTCATTCTTCAAAAAGTGTAACTTTTCTGTCACATGCCTTTTACAGAAAAAACTTTAAGGCACAATTCATTTGACAATGCTTTTTAATTTTATCAAAAATATATCTATTTAAACCTGCTAACAATTTCTTAATGATGATTTTTATTTTAGTATATTTTTGGTTCAAAACATGTGTATTTTCACTTCCATGGCATGTCACACACTTTGTGGGACTGTTTATGTTGCTTAATAACTTGTTTAATTAAAAGTATATACTGATTTATTTATTATTCCTTTGACAAGTGTCTCAAAAACTAATTGTTTAAGTTTATTTAATTTTTTAATATTGTGTTTTAATTTGTTTTAGTTGCCACACAATAAATTCTCACCTCCGTTACCTAAACACAAAATGCCATTCCTCATCAACGCGTGGCAGTAATGACATCAAATTTTATTTTCCATGATACAAGGGAGTCCCCTTGTTTATTTTCAGCCATAAAGAAGTTGTGAGATTTTTGTTGAAAAGCAAGGAGATAAATTTTGTTTGAAAAACTTAAGTGTGGTTATTCTAAACTTTCACACCTGTGAACTGGAATTTCAGTGACGTAAATTAATGCAAAAAAAAAGAAGTGAACATATTTTTATATGCTTAACATGTACAGATTGTAGCAACAAAGAAAAAAATATTTCCCTGAAAAATGTATCCATTAGGCCTATATTAATGGAAAATTCCTCACCTCCGTGACAGACCTTATCAATCTCAATATTTCCCGAGGTGAAAATAACTGATGAGGGGAAATACATCAATCTTAGGCATTCGACGAAAATTATAAATTGCTAGTATATTCTCAAATTTACTAAATACTATTTTTTAACACACATTTGAACTAAAAGAATAGCTACTAATTTAGCCATATTAGGAGAGCTTAATACTGGGTTCCCACTAATCATTAAAACAGCTCATTGTTTGCATAATTAACCATATTACTACTTTGATATTAAATTGGCCTCGATTTTTTAAACTATAAATTTTTTTTTTGTTTCTGTGAACAAGGCATTATTATTTTTTATTTATGAGTAAAATAATAGGAACTTAGCTGGGCCATTGCTTATAGCATCTTCTAGTAGGTAACACTTTCATATAAGAATGAAAAAAAAAAAAAAGAAAAAAGAAAGAAAACAAAAGGTTTTAAAATTGAAAAATATTTGCATTCAAAAGTTACATCTTCTGGAGAATCACTCATATTGCAAAAGATTTTGCTTCAAAAACACGGTGCTGAGTTCCATTTGATCCAGAAATTATTTCTCCCTTTCATGACAAATAATGTTCTGAAACAACCTGAAAGTCTTTAAATGGTGATCAACTCTACTAGGATGTGTGCCTCAAGGGAAACCGTCAAAAGTGCTAAGCTACTGTTGGCAAACACATGCATTCATATTTTTTTTTGAATAACCCCTCTTTTATTCCAATCAGACTATGTAGGAAATTCATTACTGAATATTCTAGCCAGGCTTTCAAAACGAAAAGCAATCCTTGATGATACCCTACAGCAGGATGGAAAAGCTATTTTCCATCTTTCATTCCAATTGGAAAATCTTAAAGGATAAATTTCCTACTAGACAGCAAAATTTTCAATAA
Organism: Uloborus diversus; assembly: GCF_026930045.1. Lineage (NCBI taxonomy): Eukaryota > Metazoa > Arthropoda > Arachnida > Araneae > Uloboridae > Uloborus > Uloborus diversus. The sequence goes on along the minus strand of NC_072732.1, from coordinate 180,591,003 downwards.
AATTAGAAACATTCAAACCCGGTAATAGAAACAGCACTACACTACAATGCCCATTGCAGATTTTTGAGGGGTCTGCAGAGTATTTCTGAATCGAAAAGATTTTTTTTTCGCTATTTTGTACAAATGTCTCAAATTTAAAACAAAAAGTACTTTGAAGTGAAATAGAATTAAAAAAAAAAGAATAAATCAAAGAAGTCCCTAAATCTATGCAGGAGTCCTCAGTGGCTAAGAGGTCAAAAGCACTTTCTCTTCCAGCTAGTTACCTATATCACAATTTTCTATTTTATTTTAAAGCTTTTTAGCCTTTGTTTTACTTGTAATTTTTTTAACTTGGCATTTTACTCTTAAGAATTAATTTTTTATGACTGATCTAATGCTGGTCTAGACTGAAACTAATTTTGAGTTTTTTAATCGGCTTTGCAGACTACTGAAAAAAAAATCTGCTACCAGGCATTCAAACACAAATGCCAAAATAAATGAAAATGTTGCAAATAATTCAATGATTGGAGAGTTCAATGGTTGGAGAATTACTTAAAATCAAATTTTTAAGGGGAGAGTAAAAATCAAATAGAATTGATGAATACATTCCTATTGCAAACAACTGTATGTAATATTCAACAATATATTTTAAAATTTTTATCATTTGAAAATCAAATAGAGTATGCAATGATTTATAAATCAGCTGTATTTATTCCTTCAACGGATTCTCTAAGGGTCCCAGTTTAACTTTTTGGAGAATAGATTTTCTGAAAATCCTTAGCTAATTTGTAACTTAGTTAGGCCTCTTTTGACCATCAAATTATTATTCTTGTTTATTTTGTTAATTGTTGCTAATAAAGTATGATATGAACATATGTGTTAAGTTTTGATGGATGAAAATAACAATATCTGAAATTAGAATACAAGCTTTCACTAGCCAAAATTAAACATCATTTCCTTAATGGAGGAAATGTATGTAAAAATATTGAATAATTAACCATCACTACAGCACTTTTTTTTTAGTATAGTAAATTTGCTGGGAATAAATCATGTCTAAATTTGTTTTCCCATAGTTTTCAAAACATTACAAAAATGCTGCTTGCCATTTTTTTGTAAAATGTAAAACAAAACCACCTTCTCTACTGTAGTTAAAAAAAATATAGTAATGCAAAAAGGCTTCTCGGGCAATGTTATTTTGAAAATCTGTTAAAGATAACTATAAAAGAAAGTATGAACAATATTGGTGCACCTAAGGCTGCTATAATTACTCAATGAAGTATGACTATGTTTTTTTTTAATTAAGAAGTTTATAAATGAACTTTGGAATATTAATTGCTGTATTTTCAAAACATTTTATAACATTCTTTTCACATTAAATCTTTCAATTTTTATAGAAATCATAAGTACTACCAAGGTAGTATCAAAAGGTACTCTTACCAAAATGTCTGTAGATAGCTGGTGTTATACCTTGCCAAAGTTTGAAAACTCCTTCATCTTTAACTAGATTAAAAAAAGAAAGAAACAATACTCAAGGAAGGAAACAATACTTAAGGAAGCCAAGAGTTTTGGCACTCTTGGCTTCCTTAAGAGGTTTTCCATCTCCAGCTCAGTCACTTTCCTATGCCGGGCTGATGAGTGCTAATAAGCACAAAACTGCAGTCCTCGGCTGGAAATGACTGAGCTGGCGGTGTATTTCACGTATTTCTGCCTTAGCCCTGGCTAATGGGCGGTAACTTACTGTGAATATACCTGCCTTGCCTTCAAAATTCGAGTTGAACCGAACCATTGTTTCGGTCACTCGGCTGGTTTGCGCTAATTCTATATTAGCTACCAGTTTGTTTGGCACTCTTGGCTTCCTTAAGAGGTTTTCCATCTCCAGCTCAGTCACTTTCCTATGCCGGGCTGATGAGTGCTAATAAGCACGAAACTGCAGTCCTCGGCTGGAAATGACTGAGCTGGCGGTGTATTTCACGTAATACTCATTAGTTATTTTATGATGCATACATTTTTTTTTCTTTTTTTAAGGATTTTTTTACATTGCACTTTTACATGGGATACAATGGAGGACCAATGTAGTTAAACCTGATAATTGGTTTTATTTAATTAATTGTTGGAAAAGGTGATATGCATTCAGAAACATTTAATAATTTATTTTAATTATCATAGAAACAAAATCTGATATTGGGGACAAACTTTTAATTGGAATAATTTTTTAAACAACAGGGTTAAAAATTAAGTATTATTATTAGTACAGCCATTTTGAAAACCTCATTCAGGGTTCGCACTCCGAAATGGAAATAAAGCACTTTAAAAGCACCATATTTTTTTCTCTAACTTGAATGTTTTCATCACCTTCTTAGTAAATCATAACATTTTCTTATTTAATCTACTATCAGGATTTAAGCTTAGTTCCTGATGATTTCAGTAAAAAAAAAAAAAACATTTCAACTAAATGGAAGGAAAATGTTCGAACTCTATAGCGCAAAGGAATAATAAGAATTAAAATGAAAATTACTTTCAAGGTTTAAATTATAATTCAAAATATTATAACACTAAAAGGAACCAGAAAAAGAGGAGTATATGTGTCAGCAAAAATTCTGAGACATCAAGTTGTCAATTTTTTGGGGTCATTTGTGGAATTGCTTGAAGATGCTTGTTGAATGAATTTTTGTGAGACATGTGAAACAAAACTAATTTCTTAGACAAGTTTCTGTTATTGTAGAGAAACCATTGAAAAATGTGGAGTATTGCATTATCATCCATTATGCATTTTAGCAAGATTGTGGACTATCTTACTAATGCATAAAAGCTGATAAGTGCTATCATCAAAATAACTGTTCCATCAAGTTAAAATCTCAACAGGTAGCTCAGTTCAGAAACTTACCAATTCCAACAGCAGTATGAAGCATTCCTCTGGATTTTATGTTATTTCTTGAGTGAACCCCATCACTTTTGCCTATTGTGGTCTCCCCTTGAATCTGTAAACGTGTCTTGGTGATATCCAGAGGGTATGTAGCTTGATAAGCAACAAAGCATATTAGAAATAATATGAACAAGCATGAATATTATCATTAGTTTCAACAAAAGTATAAGAATATCTACATATATAAAATTAGTGTGAGCAAAATCTAATAGAAGATCCTGACCTCAAAGACAGAGGTGCTCCAAGCCAAAGGTGGGAGAAATCCTTAATTTATTGAATGATATTTCAATTTTTTCCAAAGTAATAAAAGACAAGCATGAATGTGTAACTATATCTAATGCATTATAGACATTAGGTATAATTTAAGAAGGCTTCTAATGAGAAGGGTTACGGAATGGGACTATTCGGCGCGGCCATTTCGGAGCGACCCATTTCAAAAAGACATGTTCAAAAATATATTTAGCTTGGTGGTGGAGGTTCTTCAAGATGTTAAATTTTTTCATGGATGGACAAAAAATGTACAATAATGTATAAAAATGTATAAGTTAGGAAGCAGTATTGACATTTTTCTATGCAATTTAAGTTTAAAACACATTAAATTAAAGTGAAAATTTTTTTTGTTGCTGATCATTAATTTGTGTACTTACTTAAATGTCTTCTCTTTATATAAAAATTGAAAACTCAACTAATAATAAGATGAATTTTTCATACTTATCATTAGCAAAATTAAACGTGTTGAGAAAATCACCCGTAACCCTGCTCTCTATAAAGTTTTAAGTTTTGTAGCGTGCTTTGAACACAGCATAGACAAGAAAGATTTTATAAGACTACAAGGTACAAACAATATTTATTACATAAAGATTATTCTTATTATATATTGAATTTAAGTTTCAGAAAGACTAATATAATGTATAAAAAATATGTTAAACCTTATTTTTTGACTAAAATAAAATATTTTGTTTCTTTTTATTTCTTGCAACTGTTCAATAACATTTAATTGTTGACTAACTATTAAGTCACAAAAAAAGCAATAATAATAATAATAATAAAACACTTTGAAAAAAAGTTATTTGCGATAAACTTATAAATCGATTACAGAAAAATAAACTATAAGTGTTTAGAACTAACTTTTAAAAATAAATAATTTTAGTCCCAATAAAAAAAATCAAACATTACCCTAAATTTACCTTGATGTCTTTACATGGGTTTGCAATAGTTAAGTTGAGTTTTTTAGTTTGTTAAAAAGTAAAAAGCCCCCTTTTTCCTCCCAGTGTAATGTTTAAAACAAATTTTAACTAGCTTCTAGAGTGCCAAATTCTCATAATTCTTCCTTAAATCTTTTTTCATTTTTAAACTAATATTTCTGAAATTCATAAAATTCAAAATTCAAACATCTGGCGCCAAAACGGCCAGCGCCGAATTGTAACAAACCCAAAGAGATATTAGGTATCATTAAAGGGAATGTAATACCGTCGAGTCTCAATAACTCTTGAAGCCCTATAACTAGAATATTCCTTTATCTTGAAGTTTTTATTGGGTCCCAAAATCTTGAGAAGGCTATGGAAACTTCCCATAACTCGAACTACCAACAACGCAAAGGGTTTAGCAGGTCCCTTGAGACTTTGAGTCATTGAGTTTACTGTGTTTCAATACCTTCTCCAAATTTGCCCAATTGTGAGAAAAATTGTACTGAATAAGGAAGCTTTTTGGGAGGTTGCAGTGACCTTCCATTAGGGTGCCCCTTATCATACTTATTTTTGATGGACATTTTCCATTTCATGAATAAACCTCAAAATTTCTCTGAATGCAGAGTAGGTATGGTTTTCACTGTCTGTGGTATTTACTGGTTTTTACTGCCTTTGGAAAAACCTGTTTCCTCCATGGTTTTTACCATCTTGGGAGAGAAAAAAATCCATGTTTTTTTTTTCAGTTTCTGCTATTTCTGTGCACATGTTTTTGCTTCTTAAAGTAAATTATGGTTAAAACTTCATGTTTAAGGTTGGAAGCATGAACAGTTCCTATTTTTTTTAAAAATTAAAATGTATTTTTAATGGCATTAATCATTCAGTCCACTTTCTCCATTGTCCTCTTCTTAATTTATAACAGAGTTCTAACTAAAGACTGTTGCGGGGGGTGGGGGGGGGGGGGTAACAAAAAAGGGCAGAAGTTTTTAACTTGGTGAAGATGAAATAGGAGTTTTAAATCAATTTAGCTGATTCTTGCCTGTCAACAAATCTTTTTAAATGCAGAAAAATTAGAGCTAAAAATTTTTGCATGGATATTTTTTAAATACTATATATTGAAGAATAAATGAAAAAAAATGCCAATGAATAATTAATGTATCAACTCCTAATTATACATTATTGTAAAAAATCCTCATGCTTAAAAAATATTTATTATTTTTTTTGTAATCAAATAAATAATTTTAAAGGAACAAGATCTTTGAGATCATTTATAGAGTAAAACAAATGTCATTAATTATTTTCTTCTGAGCTAAATTTTTAAAACAAAAGAATAAACATGAATTTACCAATCTAAATCTTTGTATCTTCTTAACAGTCTGCAGAAAAATACAAGTTTTGTATAATGAAATTTTCAACTGCACAAAACTCCAATATTTTGAAAAAAATTTCCTACATCTGAAACTTATGGCTAGCTGTCCATGCCATACTAGTCCTATTGTTCAATTGCTATTTGCTAATACGTAATAACATATTTGTACAAAATAATACATAATAGCAAACTATAATATAAGATATGTCGAGACTTTAGTAAAAATTATAAATAACTGCATTCCAGGAAATAAGCAATGGCTAAAGCTAATAGTATTTTTTTCCTAAGTTTTTATCATGGTTTTTATCGGTAAAAACCCAATCCTGCCTGAATGAAGAAATATGAATCTGCACTTAGTTATATCTCATAAAAAGAGACATGAATAGGAAATGTTAAAAAAAAAAAAAAAACTACAGTTGCTATACTGCATGGAATTACTGGCAGTTCTACAGGAGGGAGAAAAGTAGCAATATTACTTACATACCAACCCAACTCTCCCTATGGGGGGGGGGGGGAGGATTTGAGTATACAGGGCTAATTTGGGAAAAAGGTATATTTTATTAAGCAATTTGAAAACTAGTCAATAAATACACCTACAAAAATTCAATTATAAACATCATCCTTACCTATTAGTAAGATGCTGAAATTTTTTTGCCAACACTATAATTGAAACTGATAAAAAATACGTCCAGCTTTCTAGGGATTGAAATGCAAGGCAAACCACCTGCTTTCAAATAGTGCTGCTAATTAACCTGCCACTCTATGTTTTGCAAATTGAGGTATGTAGACATTATACATATGTTTACTTTAATTTGTATTTTAATTGAAACATTTATCATAATTAGTTTTTTCATGTAATTAACCATTTAAAAATATGGGGTAATTTATGCATAAATTATATTTTACTAATCAGAAGGACAAACAATCATTTTATAGGGTTACAAAAACGGGCATTTATGTGCGCTCTCACTTTCCTAGATTATATATGCTAAAAGTTGGAAGATTTTTTAAACTCTCTTAAATGTTAGGCAACAAAAAAGTACTTTCTGTCTTTAAACAATTTGTCATTTGGTGCTATTTTTGCAGCATTTTCAATCTTAAATATATCTTAATAGCTATAACAGTTAGTATTCATACTATAGCACTATTTTTATTATACTTAAATTCAACTTAAGTTTGAAAACATTGAGTAAGATTGTTACATGCACTGTTCTGAAACCATTACTTTTCCCAAATTCCCCCATCCACAGGATAATTTGGATATATAGTGAAACGTATGTTTGCCATTTATATGCAAATGGGTCTATTAACAAGAAATTTGTAGAAAACTATTCTAGAAAACCACAAGGCTAAACGGAAAAAAGAAAAAGAGGAAAAGAAAAAAAGAAGAAGAAAAAGAAAAGTAAATTTATCACAGGGCTAGAAAGTTTTAAGTAGGGCATTTTTATACCCAAATAACCCCCAACAGGCCCTAGCCAGAATTTTAGGTATAGAGGCTTTGGGATGATATGATATTTTATGATAAACATGCAAAAGTCATTGAATTTTGGCTTCAGTAAGTTGAAGCCTATTCTTAGCAGTTTTTATTTTTTATTGGGGAGTTCATTCAAAAGGGGTAATGTTATTGGCACCAAATTGATTTGGGATGGGTTATGTTTCAATAAAATACCAGAGTGAAAAACCCCAACTCAAATTTTGAAGGTCAAAAGATAGCTTGCTGAAACAAAACTTCAAAAATGCAATAAAACTCAATTGAATTTCAAGTTACGTGGGTAAAAGATGCTGGTTCAACCATTCCATTCCGCAATTCAATGTAAAGTATTTGATTTATGACTCTCTGGAATGTAAAAATATTAAATATTACTGAGATCTCATTGTGCTTGTAATGGTGATAATTCAGTATGAATACAAAATTTTAGGATTCTTAAATGATGTACGTCAAAAATTATCTTGGGACAAGACAACTCATAAGAATTGCAAAATAGAAAATTTCAAAAGTGTTCCCTAAAAAAACTTGGGGACAGTTCAGTAAACAATCTGTTTAGAAGTCTTTTGTTCAATATACTTAGAATTGAATGGATTTGACACAAATTATGCATCTAGTATTAACAAAATTAATTTAATATTCGTCAATCGTTAATAGAATCTAGAAAATTTCAATCAAACAATAAACGGGTCATTTGAACTTAAACAAACACAGTAAAAATACGAACTGAAACATACCTGTTTCGGCAACAGAAGCGGCACAAGAAGAAAGGAAATATTTGAACATAAAACTTTCAGATTTTTCATGATTTCTATTACTGTAGCCGAAGCCCATATCTGTTCTATGCCTTTAAACAAAGAGGTGAAATCTTACGAGGCTGAAATTTGAACAGAAGTAATACATAAACCTGATACATGCAAAGCATTTTTAAAACATTAAATCGTCGCTACTTACGTAGTAAATTAATAGACTAGAATGAAATTTTGTACTAAACATTACATCTAATAAGAATATTCTAAGAAAACTAAAATATGAGCATCTTCAGCAGCACGGGTAATAAAGCGGCATGGTTATTTTGCAGGAACTAATGAATAATGAACTGGAACAACTTTAGAAAATGTAAACAAAACTTCTCTACACAGTTACAAATACAGTTAACTCTTATCCATTTCAAAAAATCTTTTTTTTTTTAACTTTGGGTGCGTTTGCTTACTAGGGTTGCATTCGACAAACCTAACCGGTATACCGGTGAGTAACCGGTAATAACCGCAGCGTTCTATTCATAGACTAATAATAAGAGTAGACTGAGCTATGGCAACCCTTTTGCTGCTCATATACCAAACCATGTGACTGGTGGATATCCTAGCAACAGCGGGCGTTGATCGTAGCAGACTATCCACGCGAGCGAGAAATAAAATAAATAGAATTGATGAAACACGGAAGAATGATCTTTTATGGAGTCTGATTTGTAAATTTGTTATTCTAAGTTGTAAATATTTTGTTAATATAGTGAGTTTTTCGTTTAGATAGTATTGTGCATTTTCTTTATTCAATTTTAATAACTCTCTAAGCAATTAAAGATGCAAGCGCCCAAAAAGAATCAGCAAACGGTAAGATTTTTACCTACAATTTCAGTTTAAGACACCGATTAGTACATTTTTGCTTTAACGCAAAACGTTTACGCCATTACGTTTACGCCAACGCTGATGTAGTAGTTCCGAATGAAATTAGTTACTGAAAACTGCGATCAAAAACTAATTACTAATGTCAAAATAATGCATAACTAAAAGAAAAACAGTTCAATCATCTCTGCACTTGGGAAAAAAATTATAATAAAAACACATTACGTCTTAAAATACATGCCGAGTGCCAAACTATAGATAATTCTGCCAGCTGGCAACCATGCGGCCAAAGTTTTCGCCGAGCCTTCCACCAGTCACATGATGTATCCATGAACCAATTTTTTCATCAGCAAGTCTGGGGAAGCTCGGTCTACTCTTATTATTAGTCTATGGTTCTATTATCTACCGGTTACTGCATAGGTTACTACTTTAAGCTGGTTATTGGTTGATTGAAGCACGCAATCATTAGCTGTCACGGTTGAGCTCGTCAAACGCAAGCCTTCACTGGTCAACCGGTTACTAACCGCAGCGTTCTATTGATTATCTAACATTTAAAAATCGTTATCGATTTCGTTCATTGTGCCTTGTTTCGTTAGACATTAAGGATAATAAAAGCCCCTATAGCAAAAAAAAAAAAAAAAGATTAAGAGGACTGAGACAGCACTGAATTAATTCTGAAATAAAATGTAAAAAAGTTTTTCTAGCTGGTCCAGTAAATGCATCAGTAAGAGTCTAAAGCTGCTTTTCCCCCCTTATTCAGCAAGAATGTATCGCTGTCCCATTTCTGCCCTACAGAAAAAAGATGTTGGAGAATATTCTCAAGTCAATAAGTGATTAAAAATAAGTTGATACATAGTGGTTTCCAACAAGTAACAAATGGTACTTTTTCATGAAGAATCACTAATGATGATTAATTAAGGCAATTGCACTTGTTGCGATTTGCAAAGTAACGATTCTGTCTCGACACCCATGCTATTATCCTTCCCTCTGCAACATCACCACCGTTAGTACTTAGCAGGAAAAGCTTTATCTTTCTACTTCTTTACCATAATAATAAAGCTGAAAGTCTCTCTGTCCGGAGGATGTCTGGATCTCTGTGACGCGCATAGCGCCTAAACCGTTCGGCCGATTTTCATGAAATTTGGCACAAAGTTAGTTTGTAGCATTGGAATGTACACCTCGAAGCGATTTTTCGAAAATTCGATGTGGTTCTTTTTCTATTCCAATTTTAAGAACAAAAATATCGTAAGCTGGACGAGTAAATTACGAAATTATCATAACGTGGAACCGTAACATGGGCACAAGCCAATTGGAGAGATACAGAATTATCATAATGTGGAACCGTAACATGGATACAAGCCAACTGGCGAGAAAATTCACCATACCTTATTTGTAAATATACAGGCGAACCAAACCTTTTAATTTTTCTATTACGGGCAAAGCCGTGCGGGTACCACTAGTGATTAAATAAAAGCTCTTTCTTTAAAAGTAGTTTTTCTGATTTTCAATATTTATACAGTAAGTAGATTAAAATACATCCCTTTTCAAAAAAATCTCACAATCCGAATGGGGTGCAATTGATTCGGATAATTGTAGTTGTGCTGTAATTTACAAATTTTTTGATCTTCCAAATGAAGTATATGTTCTTAAATTCTGGTATTAAACATTTTGTGTGATCCACATTTCTAATTACCGTTAGGGCCGTCGCTTGGGTGAGGATACCGGACTTATAGTACCGGGGCCCGGAGCTTTGAGGGACTCGCATGTCATAAAGCTGTTTTTCAAATAATAATGTTAATAATTCCATCAAAAAAGTTATGCTACTTTCTAAAAAAAAAAATTGCATTACATTACCATTTCTCGATAGTATAAATGAAATACTCTTGGGCAACGAAAAAATAGCAAATGTTTTTGAGTACAATGGGGACATAATTTCTTAAAACTAGAGTCGCATATGGTATTCTACTTAGAACTGATCAAAGCTAAAACCAACCTAATAAACCTAAACCGCCAGAAGCGAATACAAAGGTGGTGGTGGGTAGAAAAAGACAAATGTAATATGTATGTGTGATAATAATTTCAACACTTCATTCAATGATATTTCGATTTATCTTACAAGTGCCTGACAGAGCCGGCCTTAGCGCATGCGGGGCCCGATTGCAGAATTCTAGAGGGGCCCTTTACAGAATAATTGTACAAATTGAACTGTGCCGTCGATTTTTCCGAGGCGGGCAAGGAATCGAAACTGCCGCAATTATTCGTCTTTTTTCAATCGTTTGATTTTTACTTATATGTTTTTCTTAAAAAAGAAATCAATGAATGCTCACAAAAATAAGTGAATTTTTAGAACGTAGTTAAGTAGCTCTGAGGTTCTTTATACACAATCATAGGCGGCTGGTGCAAGAAAAAAGTGTGTGTTGTGGGAGGTGGGGGGGGGTTCAAAAAAAAGGGGGCGAGCAGCGCCCCGATGCTAATTTTTTCCATTATTTTTGTGTAAAATCGGACTAGGTTATGGGATTTTAACATGCTAATTGAATAACTTCCAAAAAATGTGGAATACAGGCTCCAAAATCCGGACGGATGATCAACGTAGACTTCCCTCTTCCAACCCAAAGTTCTATTTTCGTGAAATAACAAGAGAAAAGTCCACTTAGTTAGAATTTTTAGTCCTTATTTATTTTCGTGAAATAAGTCAATGCACCCAGTAAAATTTTTTTTTCTGTCGATCATTATTGTTTAACTCTGAAAAATGGGGGAGCAAGTCCCTTCACTCTTGGAAATAAATAGGAAGTTGCCCCCCCCCCCCTCCGTAAGAGCCGCCTATGTGCGCAATTTATAGCTTTAACGGAAAAGCAAAATGCACCAAAATTTACCAGTTCTAAAAAAGCAATTTTAGACAGTCTTTGTTATGTCAGAAGTACAAAGAACGGAGTTGTAGGGAACAGGGAGCTCTTCTTAGAAATATTTCGAAACTGAAGTTTAAGAAGGTAGTTTTGGTATGGACGTGAGGTTAGGGGGGAGGGGGGACGTTAGAGATCAGATAAACTGCGAACGGTCTCCGGAAGTTGTCGTCTGAAATCGCAAATTTCAGCAATTTTTTTGTAAAACTAAGGGAAACGGGGAGAAACGGAGGTTCCCTTCCTGCTATTTTTTGCTATGCCCTAAATTTTTATGCCCTAATTTTTTCCGAAATTTTAATCCCAGTTAGGTGATGTTTGATGAAGATAGAGAATAAAGGGAGTTTGGTGATCCCCTACGAAAAACTTTCAAAATCAAAGGCTTTAATGCGCAATTTGGACTATCATCGTTCATCGATAACGTTAGGGGATTCGGTACTCTTCGAAAAATTTTCGATATTGAAGTCGAAAAACGCAATTTTAGACCCTGTTTGGGAACAACAGAAAAAAAGCGAAAGGATTCCTTCAGGATTTTTTTTTTTTTTTTGAAACTGAAATCAATTTTATGCTATCCATGGGAAGGAAGGGTTTGAGGGCAGCATTTTCTAAAAGGAAAATTTTAGCCAGTTGCCCTGATGCTAAGGAAATGGGTCATTAGTTAGGAGAAGGGGTTCAGAGACCTTCCCCCGGAAATCTTTCGAAATTTAAATTTTCAAAATACTATTTTAGGCTACCTTTGGAGACATTAAGGGAGAAGAAGGGGAAGAGGGTTGTGTAATTTCAGAATCTTCCTTCCTTGAAAATGTTTTAAAATTGAAAACTTAATGATGTAATTTTTGTCAGTTTTTTGTGATAAAGTTGAGGTAAGGGAGGGCGTTCAAGTAGGCGTTCGAGTAGCCTTCTCCTGATTTTTTTTTTTTTTTGATTGAATTCTTAAAAACGTACATTCGGTCACGTTAGAAGAAATGTCAGGATTTGGTAACTGCCCCAAGAAATTTTTTGGCATTGAAGATTGAAAAACCAAATTCCAGGCTGTATGTATAAACGTTATCAGAAGAATGGAAGCTGTAGGCAATTTGTGTTCTTTAGAATTGTTATGGAGATGTTTTACGCATATCAAGCATGTATTATTTGAGGTTTATTATTTATCCAATTATTAATTTATTTTTCGGAATTGCACCAATGTCAGTGTTAATTGTATATTAGAGAAATTGTCATTGCTGTTGAGTTTTAGCATTTTTATCATCACAAACAAAGTAAAAAAAAAAAAAATAATAATAAATTTATAAATGAAATAGTAGATAGCTTTGGAAATTCCTAAAATTTCTGGGTCTCTAGGCAATTTCCGCATTGCCCATGAACAGGAAGATCCTGGGATAGGGACCCTTGGCTATTATGTTATTGCTCACTGTATTAAATGCCGATAATCATAAAAAAATTGTACATTGGTTCTCCACTCTTAGTATCTTTCTTTTGACCAGAAGTTATAGGGTACAGCGGGTGCGGCCTTGGATGTGAATTTTAAAATGTTCAACTGAATATATACTTTCATTTTTCTTCTAGAAATTTATTTGAAACCAATAGTTTTGGAAATATATTTTGCTAACTTCAATAGAGATGCTAAAAGCTACAGGAAATTCCCCTACTCCCTTAATCGCACTGAAAGTAGCTCCATACTTCCAGATTAAATATCAATAATTAATATCAGTTAATTCATTTGAACTTTTTATTTAATTTTTTTCTCATTTATTTTCGTGAGAAATAAAAAAAAAGGTTTTGTTAGTACGGGGCCCCTGCTGGCGCGGGGCCCAATTGGGTCCTTTTGCTCTAATCGGCTTAAGGCCGGCTCTGGTGCCTGAATCATGTTTTACTTTAATTTTTGCAAAAAGAACTTTTTATTTCGAAATCAGATCTTTTTCTTTGGTCCGTCCAACTTCGCCTTACTGAAAATTCATAGTTACTTTGCTTACCTCAGACATGACAAATTATCCAATTTTTACACAATAAAGGTACACTATTTGTAAATATATTTTTTATCTAACTTCAAATTAAAATTTTAAAATTTACATTAAAACTTAAATATTCAGTTATAAGCAAGTAAACAATGCAACGTAACATATGAATGCAATTTTAAACTATTCATTTTGAAGTTCTTAAGTGTGTGAGGGAGATTAAAATAAGCAGACGGGCATAAAATTATGCATTGGGGATAGGGGCTCATGGGGGGGGGGGGGCAGGATTAAAATTGGCATTGGGCCGCATTTCTGGTAGCGGCAGCCCTGATTACTATCAAAGTTTTAAGAGTAAAAAGAGAGATTTTTTTTTTTTACCGAAAATGACTTGTTTTCAATTTAAAACTGGAAAATGCAAAGATGATATGGTTTTGCAGTAAAACTTGGTTTGCTGCATCTTGTAGATTATGGAAAAGGTTATTCCGCTGATGGGTGTCCTTCATTACACTAAAAAATATTTAAGGGTCCTAGCATTCAGTCTCCGTCTAAAGCGACAAAAATCTGTCTTTTGAAATTGTCCGACGGTGGCATATAATCAAGATACTTTCAATCTAGGATTCATCTTCCAACTTGTATCTATGGATATACAGTGAAAAAAGTTTAACATGATAACTCTTAACAGAAAATATGATTATCACGAAATGATATTGTAGTCTGGACAGAGTACTGTGTAATTTAATTCAATTCTTTTAACGCGAAAATATATTTTGGTCCCTTCTCTCAGTTTGTTAAACTTTTTCACCGTATTTCAAAATCTCATTTTTCCCCCCCGCCAGAAATTTTTATAGTCTAGCACGTCCGACTACTTTTTCATGAAAATGTAATCTTAATATATAAAAATCAGTGTCCTGAGATAACATATATATCTTTATATATAAAAATCAATGTCCTGAGATAACATATATATATATATATATATATATATATATATATATATATATATATATATATATATATATATATATATATATATATATATATATATATATATATATATATATATATATATATATATATCAACGCACAGCCGAAACCGCTGAAGCTTCAGACTTCAAATTTGGCAGGCATGTCCGCATGATTACAAAAGTAACCACTAAGAAAGGATTTTTCGAAATCTCAATTAGTTCGGGAGAAATTAATTAAAACCCCTTAATTTCTGCGAAATTAAAAACCTGTCATTGAAATTCAAATCCCTTATTTTCGAAGGCTTTCCTCCATTCAAATCATTATTCAGTACTTCATCTCAACTTTTGGCCGAAAGCGAACTGTAATTTTAATATTGTTTTTGTTTCTTACGTGATTCTTCGAGGCTTTTCTCAAGTCAAATCATAATATTTCTGTCTTTTGCTTTTATTTTTTCAAAACTAGAACGAAGTTTTTAAGAACATCACAGGCAGACTATCCTTTTGAATTTAGAAGAGTGCAGTTTCCTGTTAAAGTTTGCTTAGCAATAACCATTAATAAGTCACAAGGACAGACATTAAAAGTAGCAGGGATCGATTTAAGAGAAGACTTTTTTTCACACGACCAATGTTATGTAGCTTGCTCCAAAGCCAGTTCATCAAGCAGTTTAATAATTTTAGCACCAGAAAAAAAAAACTAAAAATGTTGTATACAAAGAAGCTCTAGCTTAAACATATGTATAAAAATAAAACTTGGATGACCTGTGTTTGTAAAGATAATCAATACTTTAAAAGGATCGTCAATAACAGTTAAAGATCGGTTAAGGACAAGGCCATATATATATAAGGAGTCCAGGGTCCCCGGGATCCTCCCCAAATTAGAAAAAGTTATAGGTAATAAGTAATTATTACAGGAGATTTTCGAAACTAGGTGCCCCAAACACTGTTAACCCTTGCTAATTCCATTACCCGAGCAATGCCGGGTACGGGAATGCTAGTCTTAATATATAAAAATCAATGTCCTGAGATAACATATATATATACATATATATATATATCAACGCACAGCCGAAACCGCTGAAGCTTCAGACTTGAAATTTGGCAGGCATGTCCGCATGCTTACGAAAGTAACCACTAAGAAAGGATTTTTCGAAATCTCAATTAGTTCGGGAGAAATTAATTAAAACTTCTGAATTTCTGCGAAATTAAAACCTGTCATTGAATTCAAATCCCTTATTTTCGAAGGCTTTCCTCCATTCAAATCATTATTCAGTACTTCATCTCAACTTTTGGTCGATAGCGAACTATAAATTTGATATTGTTTTTGTTTCTCACGTGGTTCTTCGAGGCTTTTCTCAAGTCAAATCATAATGTTTCTGTCTATTGCTTTCATTTTTCAAAACTAGAAACAAAGTTTTTAAGAACATCATCACAGGCGGACTATCCTTTTGAATTTAGAAGAGTGCAGTTTCCTGTTAAAGTTTGCTTTGCAATAACCATTAATAAGTCACAAGGACAGACATTAAAAGTAGCAGGGACCGATTTAAGAGAAGACTTTTTTTCACACGGCCAATGTTATGTAGCTTGCTCCAAAGTCAGTTCATCAAACAGCTTAATAATTTTAGCACCAGAAGAAAAAAACTAAAAATGTTGTATACAAAGAAGTTCTTGCTTAAACATAGGTATATCAATAAAATGTGGATGGCCTGTGTTTGCAAAGATAATCAATACTTTAAAAGGATCGTTAATAACAGTTAAAGACCGGTTAAGGACAAAGGCATATATGAAAGGAGTCCAGGGGCCCCGGGATCCTCCCCAAATTAGAAAAAGTTATAGGTAATAAGTAATTATTATAGGGGATTTTCGAAACTAGGTGCACCAAGCACTGTTAACCCCTGCTAATTACATTACCCGAGCAATGCCGGGTACGGGAATGCTAGTAAAGTATAAATCCAGATCCTAAACCGTTTAACCGCCGAACTATTGACGGAAGATCAAATTTGAGTAATTTTTTGAAATTATGTCTATTTATGTCTAGTAAATACAAAAATAAAATAAAATTTCTAGAAATTTTTTTTTTACTATGTTTTTCAGTGTGTTCCATTTTTGGAACATTGGCGCTTTGCATGAAGTTTTTTTTTTTTCAGAGAATTTTTTTAAACTAAGAGGTTTTGAATGCGGTTTTTATCTTAGCATACTTTATTATGGAAAAAATAATATTTTAAATTGCATTTATGTACATACCAGAATTCAGAAAATCCAATACAGAAATATCTAATGCCTATGATATGAAAGGAAACATTCCTGGTGAAGTCGTTTGCCGCAATGGAAACATTTCTTAGTCGTATTTTTTTTTTTTTTTTTTGTGCACACCGAACAACGTCCTTGGGATACAGATACAATATAATGTCCGTCAGACATTCTTGATTGCTTATGTAAATGACAACGAGGCCCTGGATGACTTTCCACTCGTACTTTTCTTCTTAGGAGGTGAGTTGTTATTTCTCTTCGGAACTCTAAATACTTCATCTTGACTTCGTGTAACTCACAATGAAGTAACCAACTAGCTACAACTGAAATATTCAGAGTATTACTAAAAAGATTCCACCACCATTTTTTACTCCTCAAATGAGGTCTGTAACTCCCTAAAAGTTTATCCAAGACGTCCACATCCCCATTCCTTCAATGTATCTCTTGATAAGATGAGGTTGTGGCACATCTATCTTGCATTTCTGTGCATTTGAGTAACGTTTTACAGATGCAAGTGGCTCATGTGTATAACAAGAAGATGCTACTGTAACCACTGCATTATCATTCCAGCTGCATGTACATTGATCCATCAGATCGATAGTCAAAATTTCTTTGATCTTCTTTAGAAAGGGCTTTTTTGGATTTCAGTGGACAATGGCCAGTTCGGTTTTCACGAATTGTTCCTGTTGCTCGTACACCTTTTTTTGATAGCTGAGAAATTAAGTCATATGATGTAAAAAAAGTTATCAAAGTATACTTCATGCTTAGGCGTGTCAGTCAAAACTGATAATAGATCATTTACAACTCTGGATCCTAATTGCACATCAGGAGATCCTTCTTTTTTGCCTGAATAAATCTCCATGGAATATGGGTATCCACTTGAAGATCACAGCATCCGAATTTTGAAGCCGAATCTTATTGGTTTTCCTCTAATAAACATTTTACTTGAATGCCCACCGTAGTAGGGAACCATAGATTCATCTATGCTCAATTTTTCATGAAATACACCAAATTGTTGAAGGTTTTTACACAATTCTTCGTAAATAGGGTATACTTTTCCAAGTTTGTCATTTTGTTTTAATTCATGGTTATCCATCAAATGAAAGTTGTTTTTTATTTTTCGAAAACGATTTCGAGGCATAACTGTTGGTACAATTGGCACAGATGTATCTTCTGCACTGCTCCAATACATATCTTCAGAAGGAACGGAATGGTACCCACTCAATAGCAGCAAACCAAAAAATTATAGGATTTCATCTCTGTCAACATCTATTGATTCTCCTTTTTGCAATGTATACAAGTTTATCATATTTGCTAAGTGTTCAACATACTGCAAAGGTAAAATTTTAAAAAATAAATCAATTGGAGATAAATCCAGGAAATGTGTGTCGAAGCGGTTCAATACTTTCTGACGAAATCAGTTTCTGAAAATTAGCTTTCTTCTCCCAAGTTAAATGCATTTTCATTCTTTTTCTACTTTTATTTTCTGATAATTCCAACTTTTTCTTTTTTTCCGTTTTCATTCGCTTTTTACTTTTATTATCTAATGATTTCAGACTTTGTTCTTCCTCCGATTTTTTTGTTAAATTTTCACGAGAGTTGGCAGAAAAAATGTCTACCTGTCCACATACATCAATTGGTGTAATAGGTTGTAGCTCGTCTTCTAGAATGTCTTCTTCCTCAGTGATATTGCCTGGTTCATCAGGGGGTAATTGGCATATATCTACATCTGACAAATCCGAATCTGACAATGTCTCTAAATAAGTCACAGCTTGTTCTACAGTAAGAAATCTTGTAGACATTTTTTAACATTTATGAACAGTTGGTATACGTCAAACAGAATTTCGTTCCGCTCGAAAACAAAGCTAGCGAATTATTGAACTGCATTTAAAATATGAAGAATAAAACGCTCCTAATATTATTTTTTATTATCACGTGACAATGCAGCTGTCCGAGCAGGTGTGGATTCGGAGCCATGTAGTCCTGTTAAACAGTAGACTGTTACTATTTTCTTTGCTAACGAAACGTCATATCCTTTCAAAATATAAACTTACTTGGTTTTGCCAACATCTACATCAGAGTACATTCAAAATGAGAAGAAAAAAGAAACATATATTACGAAAAATGGAATTTTCCCTTTGAAGTCGAACGATTTACTTCTTGAAAATTGGACTCCCTAAAAGCGCCAATGTTCCAAAATTGGAACATGCTATTTTGAAGGGGTACACCTTTTGGAAATATCGTTGTACATTTCTACAAGCATTTTAAAATCATACATTGAAGTATTTTTCACAACTATAATAAATATCATCACATTTTCTGAAAAAGCCAATTTTTGGTAAATTTTATAAGAAAAAGTTGCAAAAAGCTAAAAAAACACTCATCTTTGAAAAATCGCAATAAATAATTGAAAATATATAAACAATCAAGCAGGAAATCAAAAAATACTTTGAAATAAGACTAAACTGTGTTAAAAAAACTTGTTTATTTTAACGTTATTTCTTGGGAAAATTTTCAATTAAATATGATGTTCCATTTTTGGAACATTGGCGGGTAAACGGTTTTCGTGTAATCCGAACAGTCATTGAGATGTACATACTGTATAAAAAAAAGTGAAAAAAATGTGCTATGTATTTTGTAGACCTTTATTATGGTGTTAATAACAGCAAGTTAGGGGGTGATTGTAATTTTACTGTGTACAGTAGAGGTATCTGGTCTCAATTTATAAATCATTTTGTTTAACTATTACTATCATTAATTTGGACAACCTGTATCCTTTATTAGTCCAGATTAATGAAATTCCACAGTATATGCGGTACTAAAGTACTAAAAAAATGATTGCAAATAATGTCAGCGTTTTGGCAAAAGTTATTACGTGCATTAAAAATAATTGGCGAATTATTGGAATAAATACATCTTTAACAGTTGTCAATAAGAAATTGGGGGTTTGTAAAATGATTTTCGCTACTTTTAAAACTGGAAGAATATCGTAGTATTTGATGAAACTTTTCTTCAGAAAAAAACGAGCAGAATTTTCTGTCAATATGTACAAGGAATGGAATTCAAAAAGAAATAAATGACATATGAAATTTCCATTTAGCTTGAAGCAAATAAAAATGAATCGTGTTCATTAACACCAACACACTAAAATACTTTTTCAACAATCTTAAATGCCGATCTGAAATGTGAAATTTCAAGAAGACATTTTGTCAGTAGTTGAAAAAGATTAAAATGATTTAAAATTTAAGACTGAAAATCCACTTTTCCCATATTGCTCTAATGGCGCTTGGCGCGGCGGCCGTGCAAAATGTAAACAAGTTTCGCGGCAGCTCGAGATCACGTGATCCGATTTAACTAAGATCAGAGGCTTGACCCTGTTTGCCAAAGTGGGTTAAAAGTTAACTCACTTTCCGACGAGGGTTAAGCGAAATCGTTGCCAAAGATAACTCACTAAACTTCTTAACCTGGGTTAACTTGTCAGTGCGGTAAGGAATATAAGCATCGTATTATCAATCGCTCTTTTGATAAAATGCATCCAGATGAAATAAAACGGAAAATGTACGGAATGTTGAACACGATGGGAGGTCACTGTGAGCCCCCCCCCCTCCAAGAGCAACGATTCGGCATTTTTGGATATAGCATTGCAAAATTGAAATTTCTCACAATTTTTTTGATTTTTAATGTCTCTTCCAATTAGATGCAGATATATATCTACATGTGTCAATATGTTCACAATTTCTCAATCGGTAAAATTCGGAGCTTCATCCGTTAATTTAAAAGTAAAAATAAGTTCGAGTTGCCCCTGCTTGATCCAGTTTATCCCCAATTTAATTAATTTATCTGTCTGTCGATCTGTGCAGGGGTCAGGGGCGGATAAAGAAAAATATTTTGGAGGGGGCCCGAGAAATCGAATAGCCTCCCCCGCATTCAAAGTTTCATGACTTTATTAAAAAATTTTTTTTTATAGGACTCCTTTAGGTGTTTAGGTCATTGAATCTACTTCTAAGTATACATGAATATTATGCTGCACTAATATACATTGAATGTGAACGGAAAACATCTTTAACGTTTCAAGCCAATTAAATACTAAACCCAATACAATGTCACCGAGATGCTATGAAATGAGCGGGGTTTTAATTAGGAACATTATTATAATGTTTATAACGTGAGGGCAAGGTTATTAAATAAACCCATACCTCATTTGAGTTTTTATAAATTAATTTATATTTTAACTATAAAATATTATTTGATTAAGAAAAGCATAACTTCATAACATGTAAGTTTTATTGAAGAATTCAGAAACTATTTATATGTGAATTTCAAAGCAGTTGCTGATTTGTTTTTAAAGCCATGATACAGTTGAAATAACATATTGATACTACATATTGTTTCCATTAATAATCATGGGTTTTTCAACAAACTACCATAGGATTTCTCTCATTTTGCATTTTTGATAAGCTGAAAAAAAAATCTATTATTACGCAAATAGGTTCCTCGATCAAAATGACTCTTTTAGGTGCGCCTACACATTAAAAAAAAAAGGTAATTATTGATTCGACCAAAGAAGAATTAGTGGACGAATCGCGACAGTGCGTTCCCTTGAAATCGAAACCAGTGAGTTAAATGTATTCTGCCACTCTAGGCCTCTGACTCCAGTATTACTTCTATAATAAACAAAAATGCTTTTTTCAAAATATGCTGTGTGTGTTTTGCGTCCTTTTTAATTGATTACATATATTAAAAAAAATGCCAAAGAGAAGTCAATTTAAAAATAATAAAAAAAGTTAAATTAATTCATCCTTTTAGAAGCGGGGAGGGGGCATGGGCCCCCTGTGCCCCTCCCTAAAATTCGCTACTGCAGTGGGGGATGGTCTGTGTAGCATTTTATTTTGCTTTGCAAAAGAAGATTGATTTTTTTTTCTGAATTCGGAACATACACTTCCACTTGCTATCTTCGCTCTGTGATAAGAGACGACAACATTAGTTGTGGGAAAATCTTTTTTTTTTTTTTTTTTTTGCTCTATGTAGCACTTGAAACGGTACAAAAGCTGAAAATATGCAAACCATTTTCAACGTTTTAATAGAAAATGCATGCTGAAATTGTTTAAAACTGAGATTTAAAAATAGAATTTTAGAAACGTTGCTTCGAGAAAAAAAGTTTTGCGTTTTCAAGCATTGCGTTCTACTTTTTACGCACCCTCCGCAACAAGGAAGGAGTTATGAGCAGGGCTACGGAGTCAGAGACGTGGAGCCAGACTGATTTTGAGGCAAAGGAGTCGGAGTCGAAAGTTTGAAATTCTAATATTCGATCTGTCATTTTTGAGTCCGTAACTCTGCCAGTGCTTATGGAGTCGGAATGATTTTGGATGAAAAGAGTCGGAGTTAGATAAGAAAGGTCTAAAATTCCAGGAGTCAGAGTCGGTTTTTTTGCCGCCAACTCCGCAGCCCTGGCTATATGTGTATGTGAGTGCCTCTCTGTGGCGCTGTAGCTCCTAATAGATGAGCCAATTTTATTACCTTTTTTAGCCTGCTTTCCCAGTAAAAGTCAGGGAAAGATGAATAAGAAGTTGCGTCTAGAACTGAACGAGCCTACTTTCCCGTATACCCATACTACTTTCTAGTACCTGATCAATATTCTCAAACATAGCTAAAATCGCAAATTGTTTCATACATTATTTTTTAATATTTTAAGCTGATTTCTAGGAAACGCCCGACTTATAGGGCGGTAACTTACTGAATATACCTGCCTTGTCTGCAATATTCGAATTGAACCGAACCATTGCTTCGGTCACTCGTCTGGTCAGTGCTAATTCTGAATTAGCTACCAGTTTGTTGGGTACTCTTGGCTTCCTTAAGACGTTTTCCACCTCCGGCTCAGTCAATCCTATGCAGGGCTGATGAGTGCTAATAAGAACGAAACTACAGTCCTCGGCTGGAATTGACTGAGTTGGCGGTGTATTTCTAGTACCCTACTCATTGGAGTTAATTTCTAGAAACGTCCGCCCTTCATCCTGAGCGGTTACCGGTTACGTGTGTATAGTTGTGTGTGTGGGTAGACCTGTGTGTACGCTCGTAGGTGTGTGTGTATGTGTATGAAGGCATGTGTGTATGTGTGTGACGGCATTTGTGTATGTGTGTAAAGGCGTCTGCGAGTGTGCGTAGGACATGGACGCCACCGACCAGGAGAAGCTGGTTCCGGGTGACAATGCTCAGGACCAGAGGAGCCGTGCCTGCAGAGGTCCATGGTTCAAGCTGAAAAAGGAATCGGACATCAAAGACGGTCAAGTGAGAACAATAAGCAATCGTGATTGCTCAAAAAAAAAAAAAAAAAAAAAAAGTCTGCGCGTATCTTTATGCAGAAACATAAATGACTGAGTTTGTCCGCCGAAAACTGAATGCCTAAATTAAAACTTTAAAGTGAAAATAAAAACAAGTCATATTAACAATCAAAAAGATTTTATATACAAGTTTTTCATCAAAAGCTTTTTCCTTCAAAGTTTGTTTGAAGCAAATTCGCCTCACAGTTCGGAATTTCCTTAAATTTCCCCGTAGGCGCTAATGTTAAGTTTTTTTGAACTGTTCAAAATAGTAATAGTTCAAATCAAAAAGTGAAATGTAGGAATGAGGTGTCCTTGCCGAGATTTTCGAACAAAAAAAAAATTGTTCGAATAGGACTATTCACCAAGTTATTAGGGGGGGGGGGGACATACAGACAAACCGACAGGCATTTCCCCCCATCTCAATACCCTACTTTCCAATTTTAAATTTTTCGATATTTATTTATTTATTTTTTATATTTTTGAATTTTTTTTTTGTTTTTTTGTAATATTTTCAAGATGCATTAAAAGCCTTCTTTTATGCTGTTTTCTTCTTTCTCTGACTTTTACCGGGAAAGTAGGCTAAAAAAGCATGAAAGAAGGCCTAATGCATCTTGAAAATATTACCAAAATAAATAAATAAATATCGAAAAATCAAAAATTGGAAAGTAGGGTATTGAGGGGAGGGGGGGGAGTGTCTGTCGGTTTGTCTATCTGTCCCACCCTAATAACTTTTGAGTGAATAGTCCGATTCGAACAAATTTTTTTTTTGTTCGAAAAATCTCGGCGAGGACATCTCATTCCTATATTTCACTTTTTGATTTGATTACAAGTGATGTACTTTGGCACGCTGCTCCATTGCCGCGCTAAATGTTTACGCTTTGCTGTCAACCGCGTTTCCAGATTATGATAATTTGCGATGTGCACTAATGTCATCATTGAATGGCATTTCACCGTTTTTGATGCAATGTGCAGAAGCGTAAAAAATAAATTTCAATCTGCGCACCAATTAAAATAATTGTTTAAAAATATTAATTTTTTTTTCAAATTATTTGAATAATGGCTAAAACCCATATTTTTAAGCATGCTCTTTCAAAAAAAAAAAAAAAAAAACTTTAAAAATTTCAGAAACGACCCCATTACCGAAATATCCCCTTTCATCCATTTATTTTGAGATTAACAGACAAAATTTAAAAATGGAATAAATTATTACTGTTTGGTATCGTATATACACATACAAATTGTACGTTTCCCCCGATATGCACTATGCAGTAAACATGAGTAAGAGTAGAAATAAAATGTTGGAAATAGTTAAATTCATACAAGTTTTCTCAAATATTCATTTATGAATATGGTCGAATTTCGACCACTGGGCGAACACTATCTTTATTATTTGGCCAATAAAGATCATTTATTTTTCAAGTTAAGTGAATTGATTTTTGCCTTAGCTTACATTTTAAAATGTTAAGATTTAATTAAATGTTAAGTTTGAATGCTCGTAAAAAGAGAAACGCGAGTTGCTAATACTGCTCATTATTAAGAAAGCAAATTCAAATCTTCCGAATTCTTTTCACAATTCGCAGTAAAGTCGGTCGAGAATAATAGCAATCGCACATCTCAAGTACACTTTAATATTATAATATAGGCATGGATTCTGAAGAAGCGAAGGTGATAGAAAATGCTCCAACTTCCCCTATGGTTGAAAAAAAGGCTAGACCAGGTCTTGGTCGCCAAGTTATGAATGCCGTCCGTAAATTACAAGGGATGAAAGGGACTCAAGGATCCACTCTTGCTAACATCAAGTCGTACCTCAGCAACACCAGGAGTATGGATACCCAACAGAAGGATTCAGAAATCGAAATGTACTTGAAGAACGCTTTGACTCGTGGACAACTATTACGGGAGGCAGGAAACTATAAAGTGGTTGCAAAAGCGCAAAAGAAGCGTAGTGGAAGAAACAAAAAAAGGTCTGTTAAGACGTCTAATAAGAAACAACAGCTAAGAAAATTGGCAGGGCCCAAAGCTGCGAAGAAAACTCGCAAACCAAGAGCAAAGAGGAGCAAAAGAAAAAGTTCACCAAATTATAGCCAAAAGTAAACGTTCATATGATTTTGAACTAATATGTTTTTAAAAACTTAGGCGGATAAAAAAACTTTCTGAACTACCAAGTTGTCTAACTATTCATTGCAATTAATTTCGATTACGATTGTAAAACAAAAATAATAAATAGATGAAAATAATGATTCGAGAGAAAATGGTATGAATTTATGGTTGTCTATGCGAAACTGGGAGGGAAATATGTCAAATAGGCGAAAAAGAATTTCATCGCTCAACAAGCTGCCGCCATTTTTACTTCCTTTTACAAAAAAGGAAGTATTGTATTCGCGAAAAAATTTTCACTCAAAAATCGCCCTTAATTTCCATTTTGCTCACCCCCAAATGAATGTTGAGTTTTTTTTTCGATTCGACCACATGCGGAAAAGTGCCTAAGAATGTATAGACACGCGAAATATCCATTTTGACCATCACCGAGGTAATTACAACGACTTTTCTCGTGACGTCTGTATGTATGTGCGTATGTGTGTATGTGCGTATGTGCGTATGTATCTCGCATAACTCAAAAATGGTATGTCCTAGAAAGTTGAAATTTGGTACATAGACTCGTAGTGGGGTCTAGTTGTGCATCTCCTATTTTGGTTGCATTCGGGTGTTTCTAAAGGGGTCTTTTGCACCTTTTTGGGGGGAAATCATTGTTAATTTCGATGCAAACTCAAGTGGTGTTATAATTTGGCGGTCACTTGGCGATATATCGCCAGTCTTTTGGTTGCCAAGTTTTGTCGCCAACTTGGCGAAAAATTTGGCGATTTTTTTTTTTTTTAAATTTGCTTTCAATGTGGCCATTGCTAGTGATATTTAAAGAGTTAGAGAGAGAATCCCATTAAAATTGCAATAATAGGGAAATAGCATTAAATTGGTGTAAAAGGAAGTCATGTGATGCACACATCAGCTCGTGGAACTACTTTGATATACCCCCCCAAATCGAAAATTTGGCGACTTTTTTTGTTTTTGTTGACACAAAACTTTGTTGCCACAAAAATTGTTGCCACAAAACTTTAAAAGAAACTCAAAAAATGGTACAAAATACAAGAAAATACTAAATTTGGCAACAGCAAAAACCTAAAAGCTGAAAAAACCTAAATTGGCAACACCAAAATAAGAAACAGCAACCCTAAAAAGTCCGTAGGAAATGCCAGATTTGGCGCGTAATTTTTGGGGGTGTATATCAAAGTTATACCCAGCTCGTTACTCTTTAATCTTGTATTTTAATAGAACTTTTCATATTAGTTAATGATATGCTGATTTTTAATTTCACACATAATTTCACATTTTAAAAGCGTAAGTTGACATGATGCAATGAATAAAGGATGCAATGAATAAAGTTGATCGCAAAGCAGGTCCCGAATTTTCAAGCATTGCATCCTATTTTACAGCCTGTTTAGCTTACAATCAGCTTCGTTTCTTGCCCCCAGAATGTTTTTTAGTTAATTTTTTTTGGCACAAACAATTTGTTACTTTGAAATTTTCGTTTAGTGTAAATATGAGTTGACGCTTCTAACCTAAAAAATAGTTAAAACATTGTAAAAATACAGGAAATAAATTTATTTTCCCTACTTTTCTAAAATGCGTTCAAAAGTTGAAAAATTTCGGCATGACTTCACGCAATCCCTCGTTCTCAATGAAAGCGGTAGAACTCGGGGGAAGATTTCGATAATTGGGAATCTGGCGATCTTTCTTCATTGGCGTCAATTTTTGGTTCCAGTGCCTACTCGAGAGATTTTTCGTGCAAATCTAAACAAAGAGAACCGAATTATCTATTCACTACAATAAACTACATTCGGCAATACTACAAATCAGCAGGGTTACCAAAATAAAATTATTTACGCCAAAAATGAGACGACCGTGCCAGATTCCCAATTATCGAAATATCGCCAAACTCGCATCTCCCAATGACACACTTAATTGTTTAGATGCAAAATATGTCGACAAGTAGGTTAACATTTACATGCCAATGAGTATCGAATGTGCCAGAAACAAATAAATAAATGAACAAAAAACCAGTTGAACTTGAGACTTCATCTCAAATAAGCATATTAAAATTCCAACATTACAAAATTATTTTCACGAACCCCCTTTGAACCCCCACGAGCCCCCAGGGGTTCGTGAACCAACGGTTGGAAACCGATGTGCTGCTTTGTGAGCCTCAATTTTCGCGAAAATGAAGACATAGGTGATTTCACGAGCAGAAAATTTTGCGAATTTTATTGAACAGTACCGAAAATTAGGGAAAAAAAATTTCCGTGAAGCTAAAATTTTCGCAATTTGCAACGGGCTCGCGAAAATTAAAGTCTTCGAAAAATAAGTGCTTTTACAGTATTTATGAAGTTTCAATTTGTTAATATGTTACAGGGCAATATTATTATTGTTCATATCCAAGCATGATGTTGTTTTGCTGTCTCTGAATAATTAAATTTAATCAAAAATTCCACACACATTTTGAATCCATACTTCTAATTTATTCAAAAGTATTACAAAATAAAAAGTTGTATTTACACAATAAGGTTTCTACAAAAATAATTTTACCGTAACTATGAAGAAAAATACTAAATCACAGTGTCGGTATCAGTTGCTTAAAATACGGAGTTCCATTGCATAGATTTGTGTACCTTTCTGCAATAATTGATTCAAATTAAACCATTCTATGTTCGTTGATCTCTATGAAACAAAAGATGATGCCGAAATGGAGAAAGGCTGACTGGGTTAAAGCTTTTCTAAGAAACTTCATAACAAAATATAAAAAAATACTTGGATTAATTAATTAAATATTAAACTTATTTTGCCTTTAAAAATTTTCTATTTTTCTGGCATAAAACAAAACTTTACAAATTAAAAAATATAATAAATAAATTCATAAAAACATTTAAAAAAAAAATCGGTTGAAAACAAGATGCATGAAATTAATTATAAATTTCTCTTTATTAATTTTAGTAGGATGATAATCTTCGAGGATAAGTTTTTGCTGACAGTTTTCTTGCCCTCATGTGCACAGTACAGCATTAAATGTTTTCAATTTTCTCACCACTTGAATACATACTTCAGTTTAATCGAGCGTAACCTGTTACATCATGTTTGGAAAAAGAAAAACATTAATTACGTGGTAGAATAAGTTTTCTTCTAGGTTAACAAAACATAGAAACTTCTTTAAGTTTTGAATTTTTCAACCTGCGCCAAAACTACGCTAAGTTTGGTCTACTTTGAAGTTATCAGGTTATTATTATTCCTCTTTTGTATTTTTGTATTTCGCAACAATTTTCATTTTTGTCTATGTATTTATTAATAAGATAGAAAATATAAATGCAGACCTACAATAGAATCGTTTATTTCAGAAACCACCTAAATGTGCCCTTTTGGCAACTTTCGTAAAACTATAAAAAAAAAAAAATGTTTTGCAGCTTAAGTATAGGTTTCGTCTTTGAATAAGCAGTTTTTAGGTCTCTCTCTCTCTCTCTAGTCTCCTTCAAATATTTTTTTACCAAATCAAAAACATGCTATTGGAACAATCAATTTATTAAAAAAATTTGAGCTAAAAATTTTTTGAAAAAATTGCACTTCGGTGGTTTTTGCAATAAATGAATGTAGCCAAAGTGATTTTTTAAAAATATATTATTGAAATTAAGTCAAACCATTAATTTAGACCTGTTTTGCTATCAAAGGTAAGTAACAAACACACTTAAGTACAAAAAAGAGTTTTTACTATGCCTAAATCGAAAAATAAAAGTAGACTACAAGCTACAGTATGTCTATATACAAAGGATCTGGCCTTACTCACTTATTCAGCTTCTGTCAACTCCTTGTCAGTTGCTGGTCATTGGATGATAGTGTCATAGAAGGATTCATATCCAACAATATATTTCATCAACTTTTTGATACCGTCTATCTTTTAGTAGGGGAGATAGCGACAGTTTTTAATACATTATTTATATAAAGCCAGATTTTTTTTAAATATTAGATTAGTTTACGTAAAAGAAGAAAACGCGAGTCTACCAAAAAGTTATCGTTGCAATAATTAATAAAAAATTTTGCAATATGTTGCAAAAACTTGTGAAATTGTCTTATATATATATAAGGCTGAAACTCGGTAATAATATTGATTACGTATAAACATAACGAAAAATATATGTCTACCGCGTCCGAAGCGTTGCCGTGCCGTGTCTACCACCCACGCAAGGTGCGAAAAAATCAGTCAATTTTGACTTAAATATATAAGCCTAAAAATTTTTTTAATAATTGTTTATGATGCATAAAATATAAAAACAAAAGTCTACGAGTTGTGTTACGTTGCAAAGGCATGATAGACGCCATGGAATGTCGACCTCGTACCTCGATGTACCGTTTATCGGGCCGCTAGCGCTCGCTCAAAAAAGTTTGTTTGTCGTCGCGAAATTTAAATAAATAAAGTTGATTTATTTTTTAATAAATAATTTAAATCCTATTTTCACTAAAATTTTTAAACTACCGTGACTAAGAGGTTACATAGTCTTTGGTAGACGTTGCTTAAATTATAAAGTAGTTGGAAAAGTATGATTATTTTATCTTTTCATTCTTTATAAATGAAAATTTTTCAATTATTATTATTATTTTATGATCACAATTTTCTATCATATTTAAATTGATATTCATACTTTTTTGTTACATTATATATATATATATATATATATATATATATATATATATATATATATATATATATATTTAACTTCAAAAATATTTTGAATTACCACCTTTTCAAATACATTTTGTAAATGGGGAAGTAAAACTGTTTATTCATCTACTGCGAAGAAAGAAGAGGGGAGAGGGGAAGGACACGCCTATAATAACCTTGGGTCTGGGGCCTGGGCCTGAGTAAGGCCCCTATAGTCGAGGAGCCGACGCATCCACCATTTTGGAGCAAACTTGATCCAGTGCTTCGCGGCGATAGCATTGCTGCAGATGTTCATATTTCTTTAGCATATGTTAAATTGGGTCAACAGATAATATCCATCTGCAGAAGTGAAAAAACTGCCTTACTGCATTTACTGGAAAATAAGAGATTTTTAAAAAAATAATAAACACTTTTCATAATGCACTCAAAAGGACAAAATAACTTTTCTGTTACATTCGAAGCACAGCCTTCTGCCTCAGGTAATCATTTTTTTTTCAACCAAACTTGGCTTTTAATAAAATTCTTTCTTTAGAATTCCTGTAGTTTTCAAAAATTTCCAAGAAAATGACACCACAAACGAAGAAAAGTGCGGTTCTAGTCATGTAGAGAATGTTTTACCATTATCTAGCGTTTGTTCAGCCTTAGTTCCTTTACACGCAATGACTGGTTGCGATCAAAATCCAGCTTTTT
Organism: Uloborus diversus; assembly: GCF_026930045.1. Taxonomy (NCBI): domain Eukaryota; kingdom Metazoa; phylum Arthropoda; class Arachnida; order Araneae; family Uloboridae; genus Uloborus; species Uloborus diversus. The sequence continues at coordinate 180,560,612 of NC_072732.1, read as the reverse complement.
TCCGAAAAGGAAAAGTCCGGCCATACGCTCTATTTACAAAGTCGGAAGAATACACAGGAGCGTTAACAAATTTGAGTAAGTATCAGCCATTGCACAATGTAAAGTGCATGTCGCAAATTCGAATACAATTCGAAATTTCGGAAGATTTTGTGCGCCGAATGTACAGACCAAATAAAATGAAAAAAAAAAAAAAATGATGCAAGAACCATTACGTTTTTAAAAGTTTATAAAATTTTTGAAAAAAGATAAAGTAATTCTCGAAAACATGAAGAGTTTTGATCAGTCATCCTTAACCCTATGTTAGTATGAATTTCGTGAACATTTCCTCAGTACAGCTCGCATTTCGCAAATTTTGACAAATTCTCATTTAAAAAATCTGACAAGCTTATCACCTCTTGATTGTAGGTGGAAAATTGAGGACAACTGATAAGTTTTTAAATGGTTTACTGAAAACAATTACCGTAAGCAATAAAAGATGTTACATTCGAAGCACAGCCTTCTGCCTCAGGTAATCATTTTTTTCAACCAGATTTGGCTTTTAATAAAATTCTTTCTTTTTTTTATCAATTGTTTTCTATTACAGATATTGATGAATTTACCGTTACAGCTAATAATAATACCGACATTCACAGTGATGATGATTATTCAACTGACAATGATGCTAAGTTGAGCGTAAGACATTTTGAATATGAATTCAGCAACGAAAGCGAAAACGAAAATTATTTGTGCGAGTCATACGTGAGCGGCGATGCACCTGATGAATAATTCGTTTAAATAAAATTATGTTCCTTGCTACAGTTTTATAGGTTACTAGTGGTAATCGCACTGCTTTGTCCGTAATAGAAAAATTAAAAGGTCTTTTAGTTCGCCTGTATATTTACAAAGAATGTATGGTGAATTTTCTCGCCAATTGGCTTGTACCCATGTTACAGTTCCACGTTATGATAATTTCGTATCTCACCAATTGGCTTGTGCCCATATTACGGTTCCACGTTATGATAATTTCTTAATTTACTCGTCCATCTTATGATAATTTTGTTCTAAAAATTAGAATAGAAAAAGAATCACATCGAATTTTCGAAAAATCGCATCGAGGTGCACACCCCCATGCTATAAACTAACTTTGTGCCAAATTTCATGAAAATCGGCCGAATGGTCTAGGCACTATGCGCGCCACAGAGATCCAGACATCCTAAAGACATCCTCCGGACAGCCAGACAGAGAGACTTTCAGCTTTAGGGGCATTCCACGGTATTTTTGACATTATGTCGAGTCCGTAACGTGACCTTTTCTTGCCATAACTTTTTAATTTACCGTTTGATTTGCAAATTATTTTAATTTGAGCTGGTGTGTTGGCAGGAAAAGATCAAAATAAAAAAATATGCTAATCAAACAGTAAATTAAAAAGTTATGGCAAAAAAGGTCACGTTACGGACTCGACATAATTGTCAAAAATACCGTGGAATGCCCCTTTATTATTAGTAAAGATTAATAAATACGTAAAGTACTGTTTATTTCATTATTTTTAATTATTTATTGTTATGTAAAATCGATGCAAAAAAATTTATTTCATAAGTACTTGACCATAAAAAATAAAAAATAAATAAATAAAAGAGGCATAATTAAAAAGGTCAAGACATTATTAATGAAAAATAAATTTCACTATAATTTTGTACATAATTTTAATTTTAATAAAATATTTTTTTAATTTTGTTTAAATGTTAAAATAATTTTTTTAATTTTGTTTAAATGTTAAAATAATTTTTTTAATTTTGTTTAAATGTTAAAATTATTTTTTTTAATATGCTTAAATCATTCATACTTTTCCAACTACTTTATAATTTAAGCAACGTCTACCAAAGACTATGTAACCTCTTAGTCACGGTAGACTAAAAATTTTAGTGAAAATAGGATTTAAATTATTTATTAAAAAATAAATCAGCTTTATTTATTTAAATTTCGCGACGACAAACAAACTTTTTTGAGCGAGCGCTAGCGGCCCGATAAACGGTACATCGAGGTACGAGGTCGACATTCCATGGCGTCTATCATGCCTTTGCAACATAACACAACTGGTAGACTTTTGTTTTTATATTTTATGCATCATAAACAATTATTAAAAAAATTTTTAGGCTTATATATTTAAGTCAAAATTGACTGATTTTTTCGCACGTTGCGTGGGTGGTAGACACGGCACGGCAACGCTTCGGACGCGGTAGACATATATTTTTCGTTATGTTTATACGTAATCAATAATATTACCGAGTTTCAGCCTTATATATATAAGACAATTTCACAAGTTTTTGCAACATATTGCAAAATTTTTTATTAATTATTGCAACGATAACTTTTTGGTAGACTCGCGTTTTCTTCTTTTAAGTAAACTAATCTAATATTAAAAAAAATTCTGGCCTTATATATATTGTCGTAAAATTTCGGTCGCTATCTCCCCTACTATTTCTTTTGTTGATTGGGAGCTGAACCCAAAAATATTACTGAGCAAAACCCGATAAATTTTAAAAATTGTTTACATTATTCAGCGGGGCTTTGTTGGGAACTTCTTTTCCTTTGTACGAGACGTACTGCAGTCCTTTGAGCCTAACATTCCGAATTATGTTCCGTTTGTATTTTTCTTCGTGCACAACTCCACGCCTACGTTTGGGATTAGGTTCATCATCTGAACTATCCGACATGTTTTAATAACTATTTAATGTAATAATAAACAAAATAACTCCTAATTTTCACCGAAAGCTCACGAAAGCTAACCACTCAGTGTTAGGTAACCTTAGAATCGAAAACAGCGAGTCATAAAACAGGTGAGACCAACCGTCACGAGTGAAATTTACCGCAGAAAGAACCTAATCGACGGTGCTTGGCTTCTTTCTGAAATATAAACGGATTATTTTCAAGGCTACCAAAAAACATTGCTGATATGGAATACAGGTTATTTCTGCACTAAAAGATGTATTTACCTTTGAATTGGACAGTACCACCCAAAACACATTTTTTGATATTTTGTCCCTTAGGTGGTTTCTGAAATAAACGATTCACTTATGTACTTTACTAATGGAAACAAGACACCCTTCTTTCTTTGACAGCGAAAGTTTAAAATACGAGTGCGCAGCTCGAACAGAAAGGTTGCCTAAGTTTTTTTTATGTCTTGTGCCAGCCTGACTGGCGATTTGGGGTGCGCTGCTTCACTTTTTCAACTGTACCGTGATTTGGTTTTAAGTTCGACTTCTGCAGTACATACATGCTATAAAAGCTCGTTTATATTGTAGGCAAGCGATCACTACACAACAACACATTCCCACAAAGGACAGGACAGGAGAAAGTACATCCATGTCCTAGCCGGGATTTCAACCCAGAGCCTCCCCATCCGCAGTCAGACTTCTCTGACCACTAAGCAAAGGCGGCCGGCAGATTACCTATGAGAAATTACAAATTCATTTAAGAAGGTTTCATCAGCGATTCCATTTAGCAAAAGAAGCATAATTTAACGAATTTCCACTTTTAATAGCTTCAATGAAGACGACACTGTTGTGTTCGAATTTAGAACAATACTCAACGAGAAAGTTTTCATTTATGAATTGTCAATAAACCTTTCACATCAGTCTTTAAAATCAAAACTGTTATTGTGTTTTCTTGAAAGTTTTTTTTCATTACTGTGGTACAGAAAAACTTTAATGTTATTAACTGCTCGGTAATTTCAGAAGTACGCATCCAAAGTACAAGACCGCTCTGAGCAAAGCAGTATCTAAAATTTCCTTCTTTCACTTTACTGCATTTTCGTTATCAAATTTTACCTTAGCTTTGTTGTATAAACTTGCTTATTTTGTTTCAGCTTAAAATAAAGCATGAAAAGAGAGTCAAATTCTAACATTTTACTAGTGTTTATGGGGAATCAAAAACGCGTTTCTTCAAATGTCTCAAAATCTTATTTTTGTAGATACTGCCGCTTACCTGCTTACGACAGAACAGCCCTACCAAGTTAGAATGGATTGCAACATATTGTTGAATCTTGCTTTCTTCTGCATTATTGCAAACTATGCTATGTCACTGATTTTTCATTCTATTACCTTTAGGTATTTATCTTATTAAATATATTGAATAAAACTAAATTTCTCTTAATAATTAAAAAACGACCTTTACAGCTGTCCTAAAGTGCGACAAATTTTAAATTTATGCTATTATTACTTATTTCATGTTGAAGAAAAACACCCGAAGCCTGCATGAGTATCACTACCTGCTTACCGAAAAGGCACCATTTAGGTGTGTGTACGTGTTTTTTTTTGTTGATCAAAGTGTTTCTATTAACTGTGAGAGAGATAAATCAACCTATTTCAGCTCATTCACAGAACTGAATACCAAACTCAAGAGTCGGGCTCAGCATCTGAAGCCTGCTTTTTCACATGGGGCTCAGCCTCTGAAACCTGTAAACTCAAGTAGGGCTCAGAATCCGAAAGCTGTCAACTCAAGTAGGGCTCAGCATCTGAAACCTGTAAATCTTGGCAAGCAGCAGCCAGAATAGACTTCCGACGAGGCAGAGGCAAAGTCCGGCCCATTCGTAAGACGGCGGCCAGCCCACGGTGAACTCCCGAGCTTTCATGTATTCCTCCGGCAGATTGAGGTCAAGTATGGTACTCGTGTAAAATCCATCCGGTTTTACCCGCTTGAAGTGCATGAATGCCAAGTTGAAAATTCCGAACACAGCTGCAGAGAAAAAATAAGCATTTTTGAACAGATAACCAAATTGTGAAAAGATGAACAGAAATGTATGTTTTGGTATTAATAAAATGATTTCTTTCCCTTTTTAGAGCATTTTTAACCGACTTCAAAAAGGAGGCGGTTATCAGTTCATACCGTATGTATGTTTTTTTTTGTTTGTCTACTCACAGCGTCTCACCTAGTGGACCGATTTTGATGATTCTTTTTTTAATGGATAGGGGATGGCTCAACTTAGGTCCCGTTACTTTGTTTGGCCATATTTGTTCTTTAGAAAAAAAGTTATGGTCAAAAAACAGTAAATTTCATGCAATTTCCCTATCAAATGATTAAATATAAAAAAAATTTTGAAAAAAAAAATAGAACCGACTTCAAAGTTGCTCTAAAAAGTAAAAAATAATTTTATTCTTTAAACACCATCGATAATGCTTTTAAACATAATTTTTGAAGTTGGCGCAAAAACAAAACGTAAAATCCAGTGTAACCCTGCTTCTTTCATATTTTTTTCAGAAAAGCATCCACAGTTACGAACGAAACATTTATATCGTTATTCAAATATGTTGTCATCAATGCATAATTTATGCGATAGTGAAGAAACTGGGCCTGGTTAAATTTATAGTCGTAGTTGAGTTATGGCTGTGAATGATTTCATCTATTCGTTTTTGCGCCAACTTCAAAAATTATGTTTAAAAGCACTATCAATGGTGTTTAAAGAATAAAATTATTTTTTACTTTTTAGAGCAGTTTTGAAGTCGGTTCTATTTTTTTTTTCAAAATTTTTTTATTTCATTCTTTTTAGTGTAAATGTAGGTATTTCAGAAATAGTACACGAAACTTCACCTTATTTTTTTCATAAAAATGCTCTATACTAAAAAAAAAATAAAAAAAAAAAAAAAAAACTATAAACATGCTTTAAACTTTAAGCGATTGGCACTAAAAACTTATCTTTGTTCCTCTTTAGAATTAATGTGTAGTTAATTTAATTACAACCATTTAAGTATTACGTTTTTCCTAACTAATTTACATTTCACAGCATTTAAGTTGCTCATGATGCAATTCTGTATTTTCTTACTTAGCTCCCATCATTTGTTATTGGCATAGATGATAACGAAAAAATACTACTGTAGTTGAGGCAAACCTAATGGTAGCATTGTGAAGGCTAAGCAGATCCTAATCACTGCATCACCTCGCTTCCAGGTCAGGTTTACCCCCAGTATGGAGCAATAGCACTGAAGAAGGGAAGATTTCGATAAGTCACATAGGATTCTATAAATCAGCAAGGTTACCAAAATAAAATTATTTACGCCAAAAATGAGACGACAGCGCCAGATTCCCGATTCGGAACTCCAGCGCTCGAATACGCTACCTTGCGGTGATTTATAAAACTGCGTCTGCACCTAAAACATTGCCACGTTGCGCATCACGTGTGTCTGTTGACGTAAACACAGGCAGTTTGTTCTGAGTATTTATTAACGCAATCGATGTGTCTTAGTTTGCTTTCAGCTACAGAAATTAATTCGTCCCTTAGTAGTATTCTCGAGCTTCTCAAAATAATGTTAGTTTTCATTATTTCTTTCAAAAAAGTATTAAATAGTGGAAGCGTAAACAAGAAAACTCTGGATTAACAAAATTGGATAACGTTATACCAGGTAAAATTTTTTATTGTTTTGTATGAATTTGTAAGAATATGAGTTTTTTTTAATCTTAAATTAATTTAACTAATCATATTTTACAGCAGCATTTAGTTGGAATGGACAGTATGCAAAATATTTTCTTGAATTTATTATCGTAGAACAAAATGAAAAATGTTTAACCGAGAAAGAATTTACTTTATTCCTTTTATTCTCAGCTGAAAGTTTTCGCCAAATTTGTTTAGGGTTATAGTTTTAGTATAGTGCGAGCAAAGTAGCCTTGGCGAGATTTCGCGTTTTTAGTTAAACCATTTTTAATTTTTATCATGAGTGGAATAAAATGGTAGTAAGATTACAGAATTCGATAAGTAAAAAGAAATGGTCAATCAACTGAAAAGAAAACTACCACCATATATAAACTGTGAGTACACATTTTATTTATTTTGTTCTGAGTGAATTTGAATAAATATCAGTTTTTCAATTCGATGAAAAAAAAAACGAACTTAACAACATTGACTGGACACTTTTCTTTAACCTAATTCCACATAAATGATTTAAATAACCTTTGTTACTACAGTATCCTACTGAAATAGACAGTATGCAAATAAATTTTCTTGAAAATATTTATCGCAGAACAGATTGAAAAATCCAGAAAGAACGTTAAGAATTTGAACAATAAAAAATAAAAGTTCGCCAAAAATCTGTTTATAGTGTTATGGTTTTAAAATTATGTGAAAGAATAATGTATCTTGACAAGATTTCGCATATCAGGTAAATCATTTCTATGACGAATGAATTAAATGCATGATTTCTTTGGATATCCAATCATATAGTCATAGAAATAAATTATCTAGTGTTAAACGTTACTCTTGACAGTCTGCCACGTATGTGCACTATGTGACAAAAATGTCAACAAATGCTGGAAATGTCACGAAACAACTTAATATGTACTAATGTATAGAAAAAACGGTACAAAATGAAAATGCCGTTCGAAGCGAACCAAAAATTTATGAATTCCGAATTCAACATCGTGAAAATGGCTGCTTCAGAACAACTTACTGTGTGTTCTGCATTAATTGTTTACTTTCGTAATACTTTTTGGTTTCTAATCTCTTTCTATATGGGTCAGAATATCCACAAGACTTTGAAAAATCTTTTCAAACGAATAAAGCGAAAAAATCATACATACGAACAAAAATCACAACACTTTTAGCATTTTCTTCGCTACCACATGCGTTTGTTTTAGTTTTCAATTCCGCCATTAGACAGTGACTGCAGTGCCCCCTATAGTTCGTTGGAGTTGCGAATTATTATCGAAATATCCCCCCTGAAGAAACTTGATGCTTGCTTCAGAGAAGCCTTCATTCAAAATTATCATTACGATTACTATTAATGTTACTGTCGTATGGCACCAAACTTTCATAACAATGGGTTTTAAATTTAATCATTTAATAGGGAAATTGCATGAAATTTATTGTTTTTTGCCCATAACTTTTTTTCTAAAGGACAAATGTGGTCAAACAAAGTAATGGGACCTAAGTTGAGCCATCCCCTATCCATTAAAAAAAGAATCATCAAAATTGGTTCACTAGGTGAGACGCTGTGAGTGGACAAACAACAACAACAAAAAAAAAACATACATACGGTATGAACTGATAACCGCCTCCTTTTTGAAGTCGGTTAAAAAACCACTGTTAGCAAAGTTTGGTGCCATACAACAGTAACATTAATAGTAATTGTAGTAATAATTTTGAATGAAGGCTTCTCTGAAGCAAGCATTAAGTATTTTCCATAGACTAATAATAAGAGTGGACCGAGCTATGGCAACCCTTTTGCTGCTCATAAACCAAACCATGTGACTGGTGGATATCCTAGCAACAGCGGGCGTTGATCGTAGCAGACGATCAACGCCAGCGAGAAATAAAATAAATAGAATTGATGGAACACAGAAGAATGATCTTTTATGGAGTCTGATTTGTAAATTTATTATTCTAAGTTGTAAATATTTCGTTAATACAGTGAGTTTTTCGTTTAGATAGTACTGTGCATTTTCTTTTGTCAATTTCAATAACTCTCTAAGCAATTAAAGATGCAAGCGCCCAAAAAGAATCGACAAACGGTAAGGTTTTTACCTACAATATCAATTTAAGATACCGATTAGTGCATTTTTGCGTTAACGCAAAACGTTTACGCCATTACGTTTACGCCAACGGTGACGTAGCAGTTCCAAATGAAATAAAAGTTACTGAAAACTGTGATCAAAAACTAATTACTAATGTCAAAATAATACATGACTAAAAGAAAAACAATTCAATCTCTCCACCTGGAAAAAAAAATTATAATACAAACACATTACGTCTAAAATACATGTCGAGTGTCAAAATAAAGATAATGTTGCCATCTGGCAACCATGCCGCCAAAGTTTTCGCCAAGCCTTCCACCAGTCACATGATGTATCCATGAACCAATTTTTTCACTCGACGTTAAATCCCGGTTATCACAAATTTGCCATTTCAACTGCGCTTGCGCGCGGACTTCGCTGATTTCGAAACTCTTGCTCAAACTAATGAAAAACATTTAAATTTGTTAATATGAGAAAATAACAGATAAAAATTAGAAATTACAAAGCTGTCTTTGATTTAGTTTTTACGCCTCGGTAAAGATTGAGTTTTGCGTCTTAATTATTAATGGATTCGGAGCCTGAATTTTCTATCAAACAAAGGCCCTTTTCAGGGCCAAATTTTTAACCTCAAAAGAGCGTACTCGATCTGCAGCATCACTTCCAATACAAAGCGGAACCCTCAACCTAAATACAAATGTATAATACTAAGCTGTTTACGCCTAACGTAAAATATCCGCGAAAAACGGATATTTGTAATATTCCGATCATTTTTGAAGTACATAACGTATTTTACGTTTACGTTAAATAAATATTTCCAAACCAATAAATATTGAAGTGTAATTTTTCTCTTTTCTTTATAAAGATTATCAGTTATTCATATCCGTAGTTTCATATAATGTATCCCGAAATCGCTGTGAAAATACTCTAATCGCATTCATTAATTTGTTGGGACTCTAGCACAAACTAAATATAAACTAGCAACACGAAATCTTTAAAACAGAAAGCCCAAAAAGCAAAGTCCGTGCGCAAGCGCTGTTGAAATGGCAAATTTGTGATAACCGGGATTTAACGTCGAGTAATTTTTCATCAGCAAGTTTGGGAAAGCTCGGTCTACTCTTATTATCAGTCTATGGTATTTTCAGTGTCATTGCTCTATCGTGGGGGTAAACCTAACCTGGAAGCGAGGTAACGCAGTGATTAGGATCTGCTTAGCCTTCACAATGCTACTAGGTTAGTTTCGTCTCAACTATATATAGTAGTATTTTTATCGTTATCATCTATGCCAATAACAGATGATCTGAGCTAAGTAAGGAGATACAGGATTGCATAAAAAGCAACTTGTATGCTGTGAAATGTAAATTAGTTAGGGAAAACGTAATATTTAAATGGTTATAATTAAATTAACACACAAATGAGTTCCAGGGACAACGATAAATTTTAGTGTCAATCGCTTAAAGTTTTAGGCGTATTTTTAGTTTTTTTTCTAGTATGGAGCATTTTTATGAAAAAATAAGGTGAAGTTTCGTTATAGTAACTTCTTAATATTTCTGAAATACATTAAAAAGAATGAAATAAAAAAATTTTGAAAAAAAAAAACAAAAAAAAACAAAAAAAAAAAAAAAAAAAAAAAAAAAAAAAACGACTTCAAAATTGCTCTAAAAAATGAAAAATAATTTTATTTTTTAAACACCAACGATAATACTTTTAAACGTAATTTTTGAAGTTGGCGCAAAAACGATAGATAAAATCATTCACAGCCATAACTTAACTACAATTATAAATTTAACCAGGCCCAGTTTCTTCACTACCACATACATTATACATTGATAACAGCATATTTGAGTAACGATATAAATGTTTCGTTCCTAACTTTGGATGATTTTCTGAAGAAAATATAAACGAAGCATGGTTACACTGGATTTTGTTTTTTGTTTTTGCGCCAACTTCAAAAATTACGTTTAAAAGTATTATTGTTGGTGCTTAAAGAATAAAATTATTTTTCACTTTTTAAAGCAATTTTAAAGTTGGTTCTATTTTTTTTCAAATTTTTTTTATCAAAACATGGGTTCTCTTCCCAACTTCCTACTTAGCATCATGAAGTTTTAGGATTGCCATTTGTTTTGCCACATGTGGTGGAAAGAAGTGGTATGGTGCTTTCCAGAATGAAATTTGTAATTAATTTCAGCAAGGAACCAATTAGGAAAAAAAGTTGCTAGGATCTACCAGTCTTCAACTTTCATAAAATCAAATGTGTTTTGCAACAAGCTGGTACGAAATAATTTTTCGCTCCCCCACCCCGTAATACTTGTGGGGTACATCAGAAGCTGTAATTTTTGAAAAATATTCTTCTAATATGGCGAAAAAAGAATCCCGGACACACATGGCTCATGCTATGGCTCATGCTATGAAATGGCTCATGCTCAGTGGTTGGAAAAACTACATTTTTTTTGTAGCGAACTACAACTACAACTACTTTGTTACAAATGTAGTTAACTACAACTACTTTTTTCAAAATGTAGCAACTACAAACTACTTTTGAAATGTAGTCGCTACTTCGCTACTTTCCAAAAAATAAGTAAATAGAAAGCATACACAATAGGTTGTCCCTCAAAAAATGAAAGTCGATTTTTCAAGTCGCGTACACTCTTGTATTTTTCTTATTATGTCAAAACAATTGTGAAGAAAAGTTTCATAAAATTTGCACAACGGCAACCCGCGCCGACTTGCACCTGAAAGTGTAAAACAGTACTTGTATGCTAGGCCAAATCGAAAAAAAAAAAGCTTTTTTTAGAAACTCGAAATTCCTGTAGAAAAAACGCTGCCCTTTTCCCAACACCCCACATGTACCACAAGAACAATTCAAATTAAAAAAAAATAGATATGTCACACTTGACCTAAAATTTATAATTTTATTTAAAAAATTGTTTTTTTTTTTAATTTTTCAGTTATATTTTAAAAAATTACATATAAATTTTAATAGAATATCAAGTTCAAAAATTACTGCCGAACACATTTACAGATCAACAATTACAAACGAATAATAAAAAAATATATATTTTAAATGAAAAATTTAACTCAACCTGGAAAAAATCCATATCTTTGAGTACTATGTGGGAGACTGAAAAATTTAAGGAAAGCAAAAATTTCTTTTTAACGTAATTACCTACTTTTCTACTTTACTGTTTATATTTTTTAGCTTAATAATTTCATAAAATCTTAAACTAAAACTGAATCAAAAACTTAATTTTTTGAAGAAACTATAAATGTTAGGCCACGTGTGGGATATCTAAATGGTTTTTAATTTGAATAAATATTTTTGTGGTGCATATGTGGGGTGTAGGAGCAACGTTTTATCAACAGAATTGTTGAGTTTCTAAAAAAACATTTTATTTTAATTTGGTCTAGCACTATGCAAGTGCTGGTTCACACTTTCAGACATAATCGGCACTTGTTGCCGTTGTTCAAATTATATGATTTTTTTTTCTTTTGACATAAAAGGATAAAATATAAGAGAGTGTGCGACTTGAAAAATCAACATTCGATTTGGGGGGGGGGGGGACACCGTAATACACAAACACACCGTAAGAGGATTGAACAAAAAAAAAGATTGATAAATAAGCTCATCAGAAGACACTAAGAAAAATGTCCGTTATCATACTCTCATACACTGTAATGCTCGCATTAAGTCCTCCAAAACAGTTAATTTTAATCCTTTTCTATAATAGTTTCAGTAGCTTCTTTTTATTTGGTGAATACTGTCGAAAATTGAAGCCTCGCTAAAATATTTTTGTTTTTCAATCTTCGGTCTGTTCATATAAAATTCACCAAATTTCAACTCGCGAAATCACTGATATCTTCATTTTCGCGAAAATAGTGCTTTTTTCAATATAAATACTGGTGAAATAAAGAAAATTACGACGGCAAACAAACTAATGGCGTCGAACAGATAGAACGTATGGCGTCAAAATGAAATGCCTGAGGTCAGCTCGTATTTTTATGAGTCTTATTTCTCATTGCATTCACTGATGTACTTGTGTAAAATTTGCGCCAGTCAAATTCGTTTGAAACTTGATTCTTTTTTTTTTTTTTTCAGTTTAGTTAAAAGTGTTTTCCAGAAATCGCTACAAACTACTATTTTTTTGTAGTTAACTACTCACTACACTACTTTTTTTTTAAAGTAGTGCGCTACACTACAAACTACTCAAAAATGTAGCTACTACAGTAGCGTCGCTACTTGTAGCGCGCTACTTCCAACCACTGCTCATGCTATAATGGCAAATGAAGACTTTCGCCCATTCAATACTGCAAAGATATGCATGACTCTTTGCGTAAAATATATTGACTACCGTAAACATATTAATGTATACCTGAACTCATGAGGATTCAAAAAGTTAGTCAAACAAACCAAAATAAATTAATTGTCTTTAAACTAGCCGAAGCAAATTTCAATGCTGATGATGGTGTAGATGTAATTAATTGGCATCCCATATGGTCACCCATCATTATTGAGGTAAGCATTTCGCACTTGTAATTAATTGAAGCGCCCTCCCCCCCCCGCCGCACACTGGGGCAGCCTAATGTTAATTTTGGACATTGGGCGGAAAATTAAACCATTTAGTTTTGCATTTTTACTGTTGTATTGATAAACTAAGAACATATTCCCACTAATCTTACTAGTTTTTAACATTATTACCCGAAGATAATACCTTGAAGTCGAAGAATTAACTAGCCTCTTTCGTTAGAAGACAATTTAGTAAACAGTAGATAACTTGTTTAAGAACTGTTCAAATTTAATAGTGTGATGTGCTGGGCTTCATGTACTCCTAATAAATAAGAAAAACACCCAAAAACGTTTCTTAGCAAATACGAAAATTTTGGAGATAATTTTCAAAGTATTTTGAATGTATTTTTGAATTACGAAAATCGCTAACAAACGCTAACAAAACTATTATATCCCAAGCATTGTAGAGAGTTTCAGCTTTCATAATCCGGTTTCAGTTTTTGCCTAAACCTGCCTATTCAAAAGATATTGAAAATTAAAGATAAGTAAATATTTTACTACGAGGACGACGAAACGAATACGAAATGAACGTTGCACGAAACGTATTATTTACGTTGGTTTTTTCACTTTAATCAAGTAAACATGTTTACAGTTTTCAGTTTGTTAACTTTTTATTGAAAATTATTTCAATTAAATACTTCGAGGAATCAGTTTCATTGTGTCATTTGTCGACTGTGGGACAAAATCATATGAGATGCTTAGAAGGATGGTTTCGTTTGCTTATTTCGGGGACTACAAAAATTGGTACTATTTTGAGTTATAAGTGACAGCAGACGAAAAAGACACAATAATCTCCCAAAAATACTTCTCATAAATTGTATGTACACAATAACAAACACATCACAAAATGAGTAAAAATGAAAACCAGGAGCAGGCACATTTTGAAAAGATCAAAATAGTATACATATACATCAAGAAAACTGTTTTTCTTCAAAAAGCAAACGTTTGTCCTTAATAAACATCTAGTTTCTTTTATTATTCTATATTAGGAGAACTTACAGCAAGCTATTTACTTTTTAAAGCATTAAAAGTTATTTACTTTTGATTTTAGTCCAGCAAGTTGTCTAACAAACAAAAGTAAACACTTTTTAATTTAAATATCCATTTAATACTTCACCAGATTTATCCAAAATAAATTCTGAAGGAATTATCATGCCTAAAAATTTCATCTTTTATTCTGAAGTATCATCGTCAGAATCCCCGAGTTCAGCTATCCAATATCCGAAAGGAATTAGTGACGCTTCGGTTTTTTTTCGTGTATGCCAAGTTGTAAAAAGTCATTAAAAAAATAATTTAAAATATCGTCTGTTATTAAACAGCCATAAACGAAAAAAATAGAACATTGTGATAAAAAATGAATTTAACTTTAATTTTTAATCTATCAACAATAAAAGAATTTTGTGAAAACCTCTCTAAACCTAATCATATTCCTGGTAACAATGAAAAAATGTTAGCCATGTATGCAACTGCTAAACTTACGAGGTTTCAATATGATGCTCTCAGAAAAAATGCAAAAGATTTGAGCAGGAACATTTATCCGAGTTATAAAAAAATTCAAATTACTAAAAAAGAGTGCTATCCTGATAATGTAAAAGTTACAGATTCCGGAGTTAACGTAGGTTTACAAAATTTATTAGATCTTACTTCTTCCCGATTCATAAAATTGTTATCTGATAAAATTGAAAAAAGCTCCCCTCAGAACCTCACTATGATATTAAAATGGGGATGTGACGGTGCTTCCAACCAGTCGCAGTACAAACAATCTTCTAGCACTGAAATAGATGACTCAACGGTATTTGTTATTACTGTAGTCCCCCTTAAAATTATCAAGAAAGATGAAGATATGGTGGTTTAGATCAATGAAAAGCCTTCTTCAACTAGATTTTGTCGACCAATAAGTTTCGAATTTCAGGAAACGAAAGAAACCGCGACAAATTTCGTAGAAAAAGTGCAATCGCAAATAGATACCCTTCAGCCATACATACTCGTAGATCAAGATCATGTTATTACCATAAATTATGAATTGCATTTAACTATGGTGGATGGCAAAATTTGCAACTACTTAACGGAAACTACTTCCTCGATGCGTTGTTATATTTGCGACGCGTTACCTAAAGAAATGAATAATTTAAGTGTGATGAACAAAAAAGAAATTAAAGAAGACCATTTTCGTTTTGGTTTATCACCTCTGCATTGTTGGATACGTTGTTTTGAATGCCTCATACACATTGCTTATAGGCTTGACTTCAAGGAGTGGAGTGCGAAGTCACCTGTCCACAAAGAATTGTTACAACAAAGAAAGGCAAGAATACAAAACGACTTTAAATCTAAGCTGGGGTTGATGGTAGATTATGTAAAACAAGGCCATGGAACATCCAACGACGGAAATACGTCACGAAAGTTCTTTGCGAATGGAGAATTATCAGCTTCCATAACCGGAATAAATCTTGACATGATAAAACGACTTTCAACGATTTTGCAAGTTATTTCATCTGGATTCACGATTAAATTTAAAAAATTTGAAACATATACGAAAGAGACAGCTCAGATGTATGTGAATTTATATGGTTGGTATTTTATGCCCGTTAAAGTGCATAAATTACTTATACACGGACCCGAAATAGCTAAGTATGCTATAGTACCAATCGGTCAACTCTCCGAAAACGCTCAAGAGGCAAACCATAAGTATTTTCGATCGTATAGGGAATTGCATTCAAGGAAAACGTCCAGAATAGATAACAATAGAGACGTTTTTAATAATTTATTAATCAATTCTGATCCTTTTATCTCAAATTTGCGTCCAAAGATTTGCAGTTTGCACCACAAAATGTCACAACAAGTGAAGAATTTGCTTGAAGATGATGGAATGAAAATTGGCTAAAATACTGTTACATATTTCTTTAAAAATTGTTTTTAAATGTTAACTAAATATTTTATTTTGCACTAATGACTTAGTATTTGATTATCTTTACATTTTAAATAACAAAATATTATCACATTTTTAAGTAGAAATTGGTTTTACTGAAATGTCCAAGCTCTCCGTACACTTGCCCCACTGTGCGCCGTAAGCAAAATACTCACACCAAAAAGAAAAAAAAGAACTTTTTGTTTTACTTTGCTTTATCAAACATTTTATTGGTTTCAGAAAGCATTATTATTTTGTATAACATACGGTGTTTAGAATGAATAGTATTTATAGATTTTTCGAGTTGTAGGTGGTGTGAAAAAACTTTCTACTGGGAGAGTTTTCAGGTCACTCATTTTTTTGCAATTTCTGAATGGTTTTGAGGGTCATGGAGAGTTCAAAACCCGTTTATGGTTCCAAACGAGCTGATGTGTGCATCACATGACTTCCTTTTACTCCAATTTGTCATTTTCTCATTTTTGACAGTTTTAATATGATTCAATAGTTTACTCTATAAATATCACCAACAGTGGCCAAATTAAAACCAGATTTAAAAAAAAAATCGCCAAATTTGTCGCCAAGTTGGCAACTAAACTTGGAAACCAAAAGACTGGCGATATGTCGCCGAGTGTCCGCTAAATTATAACACTACGTGATTTTACATCGAAATTAACAATGATTTCCACCCAAAAAGGGACAAAAGAACCCCTTCGGAGCATCCGAATGCAACCAAAAAGGAAGGTGCACAACTAGACCCCACTAGGAGCCTAAGTACCAAATTTCAACTTTCTAGGACATTTCGTTCTTGAGTTATGCGACATACATACAAACAAACACACATACATACGTACATACAGACGTTACGAGAAAATTCGTCGTAATTAACTCGGGGATCGTCAAAATGGATATTTTGGGTGTCTGTACGTTCCTCGGTACATATCCACGTGTGGTCGGGTTGAAAAAAACTCATCATTCCTTTGGGGGTGAGCAAAATGGAAAATAAGGCCGATTTTTGGATGAAAATTTTTTGCGAATACAATACTTCCTTTTTCGTAAAAGGAAGTGAAAAGGGCGGAGAGTTCTCCCCTTTCAGCGTTATTACCATTCCGTCATATCACCTGTTAAGTTTGCTACATAAATGTAACGGATCCGGTGCGACTTCCACTTTCTTGAAAGGACAACACAGTTCGTGAGAAAAATACAGGAAATTTATTTACACTATGTACAGGAAAGGTCGTCAACAACTGCTAAATTAATCATCAGCAATTAAGCAAATATCACTCAACACCGTAAACTCACCGTCTACACCCGTATTTACTTCCAAATACGCAAAAGTACAACTCAAAAGGCTTCACAAAACAGAGCAATAAGTGCTCTCCAGCGTTCCGCTGCAACAATTTACAAGCCAAAACCCGAAACTGACTCATTCACAAGACGCCCGGCGCTTTATACCGAGCGAAGAAATCTCTAGAAAATCCTACTAAGTTCTACGCATTTCTCATATTTTCTTTTTATTCACAAACCTTATCAATGAAAAATAGGGGACTGTATACTTCCGCCGAATGTATAAGGGCTGTATATTCATTACAGAAAACTATTTACAGATTACGTTACTACAAAAATTTTAGATGAAAGATAATTTAGTAAACGCCTAATTTAGCTAGATTACGACAAATTAATCACAAAAATAATTACTATTTACAGAATTTGTAACATTGCCCCCTTCCTAAGGGCTGCACGTCCAGGGCAGTACAATCCCCAGAAAGGGTGCCAAACTTCTATCACAAGTTTACAAATATACACATTAATTAATAACTAACAGATACAGAAACCAGAAGAATAACAAGAAATATTACTAAACATTAAAAGCAAAAATTATCTATAACTTTAATGTTATCAACCATGGTTGTTTACGTAATACTCATGAACTATGGCCATAGTATGGGGCTAACCGATCATAATGTACAACCCTAGGTTTTGCATTAGGTGATTTTTGGATCCTCACTACGACATCATTCAGTAGGTTAAGGACTTTGTAGGGTCCATCCCAATGCGACTGCAATTTGGTTGAAAGACCTTTCCGTCGGATGGGATTCCATAACCAAACCTTGTCGCCTTCGTTGAATTCATGTCCAGTAGACCTTGTGTCGTATCGGGTCTTCATCCTCTCCACTGCGATGTTGATTCGCTCCCGTGCGAAGTTATGAACGTCTTCCAGCCGGGCCTGGAGATCCTGGATGTACTCCTCAGGCGATGAAGGCGCATCCGGAGGACGACCGAAGAGAGATCATAAGGTAGCCGAAGCTCTCGGTCCGAAGAGCATCTGAGATGGGGCACATCCGGTAGTCTCGTGGACAGCACTGCGGTAGGCCAGCAGGAACAAAGGTAGCTTCTTGTCCCAATCCTGTTGATTTTTGGAGACCATAAGCGAGAGATTATTCAGGATTGTGCGGTTAAATCTCTCCACCATGCCATCCGATTGTGGGTGTAGTGGTGTTGTCCTAGTTTTCTCAATTCCGAGAATTTGACACAGGCCCTTAAACACAGCAGAGATGAAATTCCTCCCTTGATCGGAATGAATCTGCAAAGGTGTTCTATATCTCAAGATCCAATGTTGGACTAGAGTCTCTGCTACGGTGATAGCTTCTTGATCTGGAATGGGATATGATTCGGGCCATTTGGTGAAATAGTCGATGGAAACAAGAATGTATTTGTTCCGATCAGCAGTTCTTAGTAGAGGACCCAGGATGTCGATTCCAATTCGTTCGAAAGAAGCTCCAACGTTGTACAGATGTAGCTTCCCTCTGCTTCTTTTCTACGGTCCTTTACGAGCAGCACAGGCGTCACAAGAATGGCATCACTTCTTCACGTCATCCTTCGCCTTGCTCCAGAAGAAGCGCTCCCGAACTTTATTGAGGGTTTTCAAGACACCAAAATGTCCTCCAGTCGCACTACTATGTATTTCTTTCAGAACATCTGAAATCCTTGATCGGAGAAGTAGTAACTACCACCTAGATGTTTTGCCGTCATCAGATTCCCATTTTCGGTACAGTACGTCGCACAGTGGTTCAAAACGACAAAAAGCGGAAAAAATTCAATAACTTTGAATATTCTCAAAAAAATGCTTTGGAAAATTGTTAAAATTGTTGCATGGTAATATTTATCTTCATGCTTGCTGATCGTATTCACTGCGGAACCCCGATTTTACGTCCCTCGAATCTACGTTTTCCCCACATTTTAAGTTTTTTATCATCAGGTCCCAGTTTTTCCGTACACTAATAATATTAATTTAACCCGGATGGAAAGTTTGTTATTCATTAATTTCCCGCATTTTACGTTTTCCCTTGGCTGTTAAAAAAAAGAGAAAAAAAATGTTTTAAAATTAAGAAAAGTATTTCCCTCTGTGCATTTTTAAACATAATTCACTCTGTTGAAAGTTAATCCATGAAAACAGAAACGCTTCTGCTCCATCCGTAGCTGACCTTATGGACTTATCGGCCGCCAATGAAGATGAACAAGAAGAAGAGGAAACACAACTTGTCTCTTCTTTCAATACTGCATTTAAGAGTTTAATAATAGTGTAAGACTATTTTCTTTATCATAAAGACCAGGAAAAAACTTTGCAAAGTGTTCCAATCCTGGAAGATGCTGTATTTACTTTGAATTCAATGACTCATTATTACTGACTATTTTCTACCCAGACTCCCGAATTCGTTACTTAATGTGTTAGAATGATCTAAACTGGAGTGTACAATAATGTTCTTTTCGTAAAATATCACATTTTTACATTTTATAAGCGTCATCGTAGCAACCTTTATTACTGTTTTTGTTTTGTTATCTGATTTTTGCTTTTTATACATTTCCCGTATTTTACGTTTTCCCATATTTAATGTTTTGGATTTGAATTGACGTTTTCAAATATTTTATGTAATTTATGTTTGATTCAGGCCTCTGAGAAACGTGAAATCGGGGTTTCTCTGTAGTTCAAATTCATTTCTATTTTTAGTGAAAAATATAAATTAAATCAGCCGTACACCACACGCAAGGTTTATTTATTGCAATTGATACCCTCGAACAATATTTTCTGGCAATTTTGACAAACTGAGAACAGTTTTATACTAGAATGATTTCGAAAAGGAAATCAGAAATTTCAAACGTTTAATGATTTTCTAATTTCATTGTTTTATGAGCAGAATGGTTATTTAACTTTTTGTATATAATTCTGTATGAGTTTTAAAAATTTCTTTCTCATATGTATCTTTTTTAAAACCAAACGGGTCCGAAAATTGTTATTTTCAGGTTACTACTGCATTGCATGTAGAATAATGCTCCGCATTAAGCCAAAACAACACGTAAATCTGTTTTTAAAAAATCCTCTATATTTATTGATGAATGTTTCAAAAGCCCCAACTTTCGAAAACTGTAAACAAACGTTTTTAGGCTCTCCTGCAAAGTAGTGAAAGTGTGACGTACGTTAGTCTGGAACATGTCAAATTTGATGACCAATTCCTATGATAAAAAAGCAATTTACCCCTGTCATACCGTTACGAGTTATTTTCTAACTTACTATATTATATTGGTATTCGTAAATAGCGAAGATCAAACAAAAACATCTGCCACGACTGCAGTCGCAGGTGGTCGCAGCTAAAATGTTGTTGTTCATTTACAGGAAGGATTAAACTATTGTAAATTTTATCTCACCGGAAGCCGCCGATAAAAGTATATTCCACAATACTTTTCATTATATTTTTAAGAAAATGATGTTTTTTTATTCAGGTTGTTTTCGATTTTGCATTCTATAAGTGTGAAAAACCAATCAGAAATGACTTTTATTAAATTTTAGTCCTCCTTATTGAACGAATGAATTAAAACTGAAGTGTAAGGCGTACGTCCGAAAAAAGTAAAAACATAATTGTTCAACAATCTCGGCCTATTTTTGTAAAAACGAATTTTTTTTTTTCAAAAAACTCTTATGGGGTAAGTTACTACAACTCAAGGGCTATGTAATTAAGGCATGAAATATTTTTTATCTTAAAACTTAAAAATGGCTACTTTTTCCGCCCTTGAACCACTGTGCGCCGTTCCGTAAATGGAGTGGGTTCCATAAAGCCCAGTATTTTTTTGTTGCAGGACTGAAGATGTAAACGTTCTGCCAGCTAGGGCGAAGACTGTCACTTTCCATGAACTCCAAAATTGGTTTTATGTCGGGGTCTTCAAGTTGGATCTTTTCGAACTTGGTCGTCACTCCATGGATCAGGTTCTGATGATGTTGAAGTCACTGTTACCTGATAGGCAGTAGGACTAGTCGTTCCATACTGTTTCTCGATTCGGGGACAATAATTGCAGTTCTCAGGACAGGGTCTCCTTGATAAAGCGTCATCATTACCGTGAGACAACCCTTTCCGGTGCTTGATCTCCATGTCATATTCCTGGAGCCGCTGTATCCACCTGGCTATATGGTCTTCCGGATTTTTGAAGTTCAAAAGCCATGTTAACGAGGCATGATCTGTCCGAAGCAGAAATGTTCGGCCGTAGAGGTAATGATGGAAGTGTTCTACAGCTTTGACTATGGCCAGTTGGCCAGTAACTTCTTTCTGGTGACGCAGTAATTTCGCTCCGGCTTTGATAAGCATTTGCTCCAGTAAGCGATGACATGTTCGTTGCCGTCTATTTCTTGGGATAAAACAGCTCAGATGCCCTCGTGGCTCACATCAGTGTCGAGGATGAAGGATTTTCCAGGCTGAGGATGTGAGAGAATAGGCGTTGATGTTAAAGCCTCCTTCAGTCGTAGAAATGCATCTTCGCATTCTTTGAACCATTCGAACTTTTTCTTGCTCTCCTTCAACTTATGCAAAGGTTGGAAAAAACCTTCACAAACTTCATGTAGTACGTGCAGAGCCCCAGGAAACTTCACAGCTGATGGATGTTTTCGGGACGAATCCCGAACTCTTGAACGCAGATACCTTTTCTGGATCGGTTTGTACACCCTCAGAAGAGATGATGTGACCAAGGTAGTTCACTTCCCGGCGGAACAAATTACATTTGGACCGGCTTAACTTCAGATTGGCTTCCTTAAGCTTCTGCAGCACTTTCCTAAGATTAGCCAGATGTTCTTCGAAGCTGCGTCCCACGATGATGACATCGTCTAAATAGACCAGACAGGATTCGTAGGAGAGTCCTCTCAACACTGTCTCCATAAGACGCTCGAACGTAGCTGGTGCATTGCAGAGGCCGAAGGGCATCACTTTAAACTGCCATAGGCCTTGTCCAGTTGTAAACGCTATCTTCTCTTGGTCATCAGGGTGTATCTCAACCTGCCAGTAGCCGCTCTTCAAGTAAAGGGTCGAAAAACACTTGTGTCCGGAAAGAGTGTCCAAGATGTCGTCTATCCGTGGAAGAGGGTAATTGTCTTTCTTGGTGATTTCATTCAGCCGTCGGTAATCGACACAAAATCTGGTGGAGCCATCTTTCTTTCGGACCAAGACGATGAGAGAGGCCCAAGGACTGGACGAGGGTTCGATGACATCATTCTCCTGCATCTCTTTCAGGAGGGTCACAACCTTTTCCTTCTTGGCGAACGGTAGTCGTCTTGGATGCTGTTTAATAGGGGGGGGGTGTTCTCCAGTGTAGATCCTATGCTGTGTTAAATTCGTACGGCCAACATCCTCCGATGTAGATGAAAACAGATGCTTGAAGTCGTCCACCAATTGTTCCGCAGCAGTCCTTTGATCTTTCGATAATGGCGCACTCCCAATTAACTTCGATGTCAAGGACTCAGAAGACACAGTCTCGGGGGAATTGATTCTTCTAATGATGCAGTTTACCGGTGTACAAGTTGCCAACACTTCACCTTTCCGGATATTCCTTGGCCTTTCACTCACGTTGGCGACTCTCACAGGAATTACACCCTTAGAAAGGTCCACAAGCGTAGATGCTACCAGCACTCCTTTTGGGCTATTGCTTAAGTTGGGGTATTCAATGAGTCCAAATCGAAAACTATTGCTTTCTTCAATGGAGCCAGGTATTAATGATTCTGACCTTGAGGGAATCGATAAATGGGCTATTATTTGGGCTATTATTTGATGAGCTGATCTTACTACTATCATATATGCGAAAGTTTGTCTGTATGGATGTATGGATGTTTGTTACTCTTTCACGCGAAAACTACTGAATGGATTTTGATGAAACTTTACAATAATATAGCTTATGCATCAGAATAGCACATAGGGTAGTTTTCGTCCCATTATGGGGGGCAAAACCCCCTTAGGGGGGGCAATAAAACACAATTTTAGTATAAATTCTCTAATATGGGGATGAAAAAATACTTGCACATATTAACATTATATGTCCATCGAAAGCTCTGATTTTTTCTGCTGAAGATGGCACCTGTTCGAAATTTCTAAGTAGAATAAAAAACGAGTTATGAGCTTTTTAGTTCCATGTTTGAAGGCTTTCCTTAACTCAATACAATATTTAGTGTATCATCTCAACTCCCTGTCGATAGCGACTATTGTATTGTTGACTATCTTTGCTTTTCGTGACTGTTCAAGGCTTTTCTCAAGTCAAATCTTGAAGTAAGATTTTTGCACAAGATTGGCAAATAATACATGGATTTGGCTGATTTTTTTTTCCATTTTAATGCAACTTTAAGGCAATTAATTGTCTTTTTTTTATTTATTTGTATTGACTGGGTATTTAATCGATCAGCTGGAATCTAGCCAAACTTTTTTTGTGGAATCATTTCAATAGCTAAGGCATTTGGCATTTTTTTCAACTGTCGCTGTTTTTGAAGCTAAAGACTACGCAGTACTGTGTTTCTCGGTTTTCACCATGTAACCAAATATCGCCATTTCTTTAATATTTCTTTAAATTTGTTAACACGTAAAATAATTCGCCAACTAATTCGCAAATTCATAAACAGCGCAAAAACTTCCATTACTTTGTCTTTGCACACAATTTCAAACAATTGCCAAATTTTACTGTTTATTGGAAACATTTCGGGTAGCATCATTGTTGATCCCATTTTGGGACGATTTCTACGGTAAGAAGTTATACATTATACAGTAATTTAGATTGCCGGTGTAGCGTTGGATATTATGCATTTGATGGAGATCGGGATTATAAGGGAACTGTTTCACTTTATTTAAGAATAGTTGACCTCACTCGAATAGGATTTTTTGGGAATTACCCATGACTTCTTTAGAACTCCTGAACGTTTTCGTGATTTATTTTTTGTGATTTTTGGGTGTCTTCTCAGTTTTGCCGACATTTCATTTACTCCCCTTCCCCCTAATTTTCAGTTTTAATCATACCTTTTGATACATTTAAGCGGACAGACAATTTGAAATGTCGGCGAAATTAGAGACAAACAATTTTATGGTAACTATTTGACCTCTGCCTGTAATGACCATTAACTTAAATCAATTGGGAAAAAACTATATCAACGTGAGCGAAGTCGCGGGTAAGAGCTAGTTTTACATCATTTTCTGCGTTGAAGATGGCTATGTCTTCTCTCATCGAGTGCAGTTCATTAGTCTTGAAATCCAGGGTGAAGTCATATTTCTTTAAAAAGTCTAACCCGAGAATGAAGGGGTCCGTGATATCAGCGACGAATGCCGTATGATGGTAGGTGGCATTCCCAGACACTATTTCCAAGTCCACTTTGCCTTCAATCTCTATTTTGTCACCTGTCACAGTCTGGAGACTTACGCGTGGCGATGTCCACAACAGTTTCAATCCAAATTCACGAGCCACATCTGACCCAATGATTGTCACATCGGCTCCAGTGTCGACAATCAGTTTTCCTATGGGATCCTATGGGATGCTGGGATTCCTATTTACATGTGCGTAAATGAAAAATCCATTACTGCCACTACTAGAAGAGGAAATCTGCAGAGTTCTGGTGGTGGTGATTTCCTTCCCTCGCGTAGCTTGGCGAGCCGGACAACTCCTTCGCAGGTGCCCTTCATTACCGCATTTCCAGCACTTTCACTCTTGTTTCTTTTGGGCTGTTATGCCGTTCAGATGTCTTGCAAGTCACCGAGTTGTCTCTCAAGTTCAGCGAGGTGGGACGACCTGCAATCAGATTTATAAGCTTCCTGAGTCCGGATTAGATGGCGATCCACACGGGTTGCTTCTTGGGCGGCCTCGTATCTCATCGCATACACCAAAGCGGATTTCAGGTCTTTGACATCCGCCATCCGTAGAGCTTTCTGGATTTCCGGATCTCGAACCCCGTCGATGTAGTAGTTGAGTGCCAGGTTGTCTCGAACATCCGCAGGACAGTCGCAAAAAGCAAGATGAGACAGTCTCTCGACGTCCGCCGCAAGCTCTTGCAGGGTTTCCCCGGTTTTCTGAAAACGGGACTTCAACTGGAGTCGACTGAAATCTTTCTGGCACTTCTCACCGAAGCGAAGCTCCAACGCAGATGTGAGGGCGGCGAAATCCAGGCGCTGGCTGTCCGGAAGGGGCTGAAGAATGTCCGCTGCGTCACCTCTCAGGGATGCTGCAAGATGGCAGGCCTTGGTAGCAGAGTCCCATCAGTTCGCTTCCGCCACTATCATGAGTTTTGTAAACATGCCACGAAGTTTTCCCATCAAATGTGGCCTGTTTAATGGACGGTCGAGCAACAGATGTGGGAGCGCCAAACTGTACAGAGCTGCTTTCCGCGGTTGCCAATCTCCTTTCCATGTCTCTCATTATTTCTTCCTTAAATTAAGTAAATTTCTTGTCTTCTTCTTCCAACTTATTTTCCACATTGGCAATGCGCTCTTCCACAGTATCAAAGTTTTCTTCCAGAGCATCAACTTTATCTCCCATGGCGGTTAGTTGATTCTCCATCATGGTTTTCATCGACGTTAGGTCACTTTTTATTTCATCTTGACTTGTAGTAATTTTAGCAGTTAAATCACTATTTAACTGTTCTTGGTTAGTCGCCAATTCATTTTTTAATTGTTCTTGATTAGCTGCCAATTCATTTTCCAATTGTACTTGATTTGCAGTCAATTCATTTTTTAATTGGTCTTGATTACCCGCCATATCATTTCTTAATTGTTCTTGATTAGCCGCCAAACTTTCAGTCAAGTCACTTTTCACAGCATTAATTGCTTCCAGAAGTTGTTTTAATTGGTCATCCATTGCGCGAGTAATCACCATAAAAATAAAGTCCAAATTCAAAGTCTTTATGAAAAAATGTCCAAAGTTACACTTACTCCAAGAAAGTCCTGAAGAAGCCCCACGTTGGGCACCAAAATTGTAACGGATCCGGTGCGACTTCCGCTTTCTTGAAAGGACGACACAGTTCGTGAGAAAAATACAGGAAATTTATTTACACTATGTACAGGAAAGATCGTCAACAACTGCTAAATTAATCATCAGCAATTAAGCAAATATCACTCAACACCGTAAACTCAACGGTTACTCACGCATTTACTACCAAATACGCAAAAATACAGCTCAAAAGGCTTCACAAAACAGAGCCATAAAAGCTCTCCAGCGTTCCGCTGCAACGATTCACAAGCAAAAACTAACTCGAAACTGACTCATTCACAAGATGCCCGGCGCTTTATACCGAGCGAAGAAATCTCTAGAAAATCCTACTAAGTTCTACGCATTTCTCATATATTTTTTTTTATTCACAAACCTTATTAATGAAAAATAGGGGACCGTATACTTCAGCCGAATGTATAGGGGCTGTATATTCATTACAGGAAACTATTTACAGGTTACGTTACTACAAAAATTTTAAATGAATGATAATTTAGTAAACGCCTAATTTAGCTAAATTACGGCAAATTAATCACAAAAATAATTATTATTTACAGAATTTGTAACAATAACTTACCAAGTACCTAAAGAATATACGGACAGCTTTTACTATGAAACTCACCAGAGTTTTAGAGGACTGAGCAAAAACTTGATTGTATTACACTAGAATTTGTAACTCAGGCCTCTTTGAGATATTCACCATTTATTTTAGAGAAGCCGAAGTATTTGTTGGCATTTTAATCACGTGGACTGGATTTTAAATGGGATACATTCGGGCTCGAATGGAGTGTGGTTGGGTTTGGAATGGAGCGTTGACTCACCTGCTAAGATGTACATGACTCCAGTGACCATGACGGTGCTTATCTGTTTTTTGAAGAGTCCGAATATACCAAGAGGTGCAGAGAAACCAAGCAGAATGAGGCTCACCATGGCGCAAGACATGGCCAGGTTACGCATTCCTTGGGGAAAACAAGAATAGAATGAGGTTTAAGAATTACCTTCCAAAAATATAGAACCATTCCGTCCCACTTCTTGATATAAATTGTGCATAGAAATATGTAAATCTCTTTTGCTTGGGGAGCATTTCAAAAATGATGAATCAGAAAAAGACATTGTAATTTTACTTGCAACATATTACAACCTTTTGTTAGTATTTATCAAAACTAATAACGAGGTTTTAAAATCTAACCAGCTCGTAATAGAATGCACACTTATCTCCAACATGCATGCAAACACATGCTTGAACTTGAAATAATGTGTCGTTTCCAAAATTTTAAAAGTATTTTTTTTCTGATAGAGCATGCTTAAAAACATAGGATCTGACCATTTTAAAAATTAGTTGACTATGTTTAATATTTTTAAAAAAATTACATTAATCTGTGCGCTTTCATTGTTTACGCTTCTGCCGATGACATCACAAATGATGAAATGCCATTCAATGTTGTCATTTTCACAGAGCATAATATTTAATTTACATCTTTACTCACGTGTACTGGCAACGATATGGTTGATAGCAAGCGTAGAGCGCAATATTTGATTAGCTTGTTGATTATCATAACGTAGAAATGCGGTAGACATTTGCGCCTAAGTGCATCATTTGTGATGTCATAAAGATCACGCCTTGCTTGAAAAATCGGATACTTTAAAAAATTAATTAAAAAATAACTGTTGTGAAAATGAAAGTATTTTCTGGGTCCATGTTATATTTTTTTGCTTATTCTATCAATTTCAGTGACTAAAAGTAGTACTTTTGACTGAAGGAAACAACCCCATTGTCATGCGTTTTATTTTCGCAATAGACCAAAGTAGACGCTCTGAAGTCGAATTTATAATCGTCGTTCACAACGCAGAGCGCTGAACCGATAAGGAAATGATAAGTTTTAGGTTTTAAAATTAATAGCATGAGTATGCGTTTACTAACAGTTTTTTTTTTCGGCCTCCCCTTGCCCGTGGAAGAAATGGAGAAAAAAAATTACAAATAAATAAAACAGAGCACCGAAATTCCACTTATTTAAGAAGTTCCGGAGCCGAAAATGCTCCCCTCTTCTAATTGGCGGATTTCGAATGGAACCTAGCATCCTGCACCTTCTTCAAAGTACTTTTTTTTTTGTACATCCTCACAGAATTTTCTGTATTTATTATTAAAGAAATTTATTACTCTCTATTCCTCTATTTATATGTAACCAAGATCATGTGATCACGACATGTATTTTTTTTAAACTTTTTATTTTATCAATCAAGACGTACGCCATTCAAGTCAAACCAAGCTAAGAAGATCTTGCAATCATTCGGGTCTTGGAACATGACACTTTACGCTCTACATAGGCGGCTCGAAGGGGGTCAAGAAGGACAACGGTCCCCTCACTTCCCAAAGTAAAGGAGCTTTGTCCCCTCACTTTTCAGAGTTAAAAATTTATGATCTATTGAAAAATGATTTTTTATAAGGTGAATTGATTTAGTTTAAGAAAGTAAAAAC
The DNA here is from genome assembly GCF_026930045.1 of Uloborus diversus. Lineage (NCBI taxonomy): Eukaryota > Metazoa > Arthropoda > Arachnida > Araneae > Uloboridae > Uloborus > Uloborus diversus. The sequence goes on along the minus strand of NC_072732.1, from coordinate 180,531,926 downwards.
TAAAAATTCCAAATAAATGAACTTTTCTCAGCTTAATTCATAAGAATGAAACTTTAAAATGGAAGGGAAAAGTCTACGATGGCCATCTGTAATTAATTTTTAATGCCATAGTCAACATTTTTAGAGGTTGTTAAATCAGTAACATTAAAAGCCAGCAAGTAGCATAACCCAGTTTTACAAAAAACAGCCTCAGGGACTACGCACACTAACCCCTACACTTCTTTTGACCCCCTCCCCTATTTTCGGGCACCAGCCGCCTATGACCCTCTTTTTGGGTATCTCAAAAAACCTTCCAGAAATACTATTTATACAACAATGAATGTTTTTAATTCTCAACGGTTAACAAGAGGAAAAGTGTTTACTCTTCTGTTTTTCTTGATATACTCATTCATACATTAATTTCTGTCAGCGATATCGAAAAGTCTTTGGGTCCTATACGATTGCCAAGATATGGCATTAGTGAAGTCCTATTCCAGTCCTTATGGAATGCATTTAATAGTGAACCTTTAGGCGAGCCTTTCAAGAGACTTGCTTTGTTAACTCCGAAACGGTCGATTTCACAAGTTTCCTTCTATCATTTTTTATTCTTACTTTAAACTATGCTGCATCTTATATTTTAGCATTAAGTCTTGGGCATTTTTTACTTCCTCACAATCTCCGTATCTCTACATAGTATAAAATGCAGTCCCCAAAAAGCGTCTGTGTGTTTGAACTCTCAAAACTCGAGAACTACCCGGCCGATTACGCTGAAATTTTCAGTTTGTTCCTTTAAGTCCTGAAAAGGTTTGCAGATCAGTTCGAATAAAATTCGATGAATAGTTCTTTTTTTATTCCAATTTACGTTCAGTTTTCACATAAATTCTCAAATAAGGGGGTGAAAAATTACTTGTACATATCAATATTACATATCGTTAGAAAGGTTAGGATTTTCCGCGTTCTACGCAATTTGTTTCAATGCTCTAACTTTATTATGGCGGGAGTTATTTGCTTTTTAGCTCAAATTTTTTAGGCTTAGCTGAAATTTAGGCACTACATCCTTTATTAAATAAATCAATAAAAAGTGAAGGAATTGTCCCACAGCTTTCTTTTTGACGCCATTAGAAAAAGCGACCTTTTTTACTCCAGATCTAACTCGACCTATGGTCGAAAAAATAAGCTTTTATCTCAAAAGAAAAACAAGTTACAAGCCTTTTAAAATCAAGTTTAAGAAATCTCGATTCCATTCAAATTGTAAACCATTTTCTTTCGCATTTTAATTCATTAAACTTATTTTATTTTGTGTTTCCATGGTTACGCATTTTAAATCCATCTTTCTGGATTTAATTTCTTAAAAGAATTTTAATATCTGTCGTCATTGTTCGGAAGGGAAATCATGGTGTTTTTTTTTATTTATTTTTCACGCCTGATTGTGTAATATACGTCACTTGACACAATTTTTATTTTCAAGGTAGACCGGACAAAGCCGGGCAACGCAGCTAGTATTTATATATCTTTTTCAAATCTTGCAACTTTATTTTCACCCACTTCCTGTGATCAGACTTTTTTGAAATTTGTTATGCAACCTCTGATTAGATGACAATGCCATATTCTACAATCAAATTAATTTATTAGCCATTGATTATTAGCTTACTAGCTGCGTCGCCCGGCTTTGCACGTTCCACCTCGAAAATAAAAGTTATGTTAAGTGAGGTACAGAACTCACTACTTTACTTAGATAGATTTGTATACTATCAGGTATACAAATAGTTCAAATATCAGGTTTGAACAAAAAAAAGAACAGCAAAATTTTGCGGAAGATTGCGGAAAATAACCAAAACGTAAACATTTTAAATCCCCCGATTACAGGAAAAGCCTTTAAAACAAAAGCCAGAAATTTATTTTTCATATTCGAGAAAAAATATGGCAACATATCTTTCATTTAATGATTTTCTTCACGATACAAATTTTAATAAAAGCATTGCTACGGAAAATTGAGATGAAGTACTGAATAATAATTTGAATGGAGGAAAGCCTTCGAAATTTAGGGATTTTTTGTCGAAATCCAAGCATCATAATTAATATGTATAGTTTTTAATTAATATCTCCGCTAATTATTATCGGAGGATTATGTTATATAGCCAAACATAAAGACGGGAAGATTATGAATCCATCGATACCTGATTCGATTGTTAGTTCACTGTCGTTCATGAGAAGTAACTTGGACATACATACATAGTTACATACATAGGTACATACGCTCAGTTTTTATTTAGATAAGATTTCAATTTTAATCAACAATTTTATATAAATCCTCTAATATGAGGACGAAAAAATGCTCGCAAAAAATTGATAGAATATCTATAGAGACCTCTGATTTTTCTGCATCAGATAAAATTTGTTCCAATATTCAAAGATAATTAGAACGTGAATAATAATTGTTTTAAACTAATTTCATGTTAAAATGTAAGTAAGCTTTCAATTAGAAATTCATTGTTGATTACGGTCATTGTTGGACAATTGCATTTATTTAAATTTGTATTAAAATTTTCAGATTAGCATTATCTCCACCTTTTTTGAAGCTCGATAAATATAGTTTCCACACACGGTAACCATCTTAACCTAGGTGGGAATTGATTTAAAACTCTTTTTCTTATATTACTTGTTTACAAATAAAATCTAATAGTTTCAAAGAATAACTTACGATCTAGCCAAGCATCCTTTGATACAATTTTTTCGTTTGATAAATAAGATATGCAGGTCTCGATATCATAACCATCTTTTTTCATTGCAGTTCTCGCAGCATCTGAAAAAAAAGTCAATTATATTTAATATTGAGTAGGCTTCAGAAATTAACTGGAATATGTTTTAAATTTTAAAAATAAAGACACGCAGAATGGTCGAAATTAAAAGGTAAACCTGAAAATACTCACTCGTTATTCTCTACTTGACGTGGAATCTGCAATGCAAACAGAGAAAATTTTCTGCGTGCGAAATAATTTTCTTTGAAAAAATTATAAATGGTGCGGTTAATAAAATACTAGATGCACCGAGGGAACAATGCAAAGCTTCAGGTTACATAGAAAGCGTAATTTGGTTTTCGCAAAGAATGCCACTTTTTTTTTGAAGCAAAAGCCATGAAGTAATACAAAATACTAATGGAAAATTGATATTAAATCATATTTTAAAACTATTAATCCCACATGTAATGCATTTGGTTACCCAACATATGTGTAAAAAGAAAATGTTTTAATGAGAAAACACCTTGAGCGGGTTTTTTTATCATTCAAAACGCTTCGCAATTAAGGATCACTGGCAACAAAAATGATAATTTTTCCACTAACAACATTAACCCTAGAACTACAAACCATTTTTTCAAACCTGTAAAATAAAAACAGGGATACATATTTACCCCATGCGTTTTTTGCTCATAAAATCGTTATGATTTAAATAGCTAAAAGTACTGAAAACCTGGTTAAAAAGCTCAAAACCCATTTTACCTGGCGTAGTTAATATCAACCGCGGTTTGTAGTTCTAGGGTTTAACACATGTAACATGACTCCAGGTTTGGAAAATTTGAATTTTCTAAGCGTTTCATATTAATTACTTTTAGTCAATATCATTTTATTGCACACTGTGAATAAATTAGTCAATTCATTATTACATAAAACCTTCACTTTTCGAATACTGTTTTTTAATGCCCTTCTATTGTCGCCAGTAAACGTTAGATTAGAGTAAAAGCACTGAATATGGGGTACCATTTGCTTTTGTTACTTACAGCTAATACGATCAGGAAAAAATAATATTGAACGTGAAAAGAAATTCAGAATTTCTGGATTAGAACTATTTGAATAAAAAAGCTCCAATCAAATATTTTAGGTCTAAGTTTTAATTTATTCAAAAACTGTGGCAAAATTTGTTTACACGGGATGTTCCTTCTTACGGGAAACCATAAAAATAACACCAGAAAACAACTTTTCGCTTTTCATAAATCAATTATTTCCATTTCAGAAAAATGATACTGTTTTTCCGAATACCGGTGGAGTTTACATTATCCTATTTGAAGTCTTTTTGTCACCGTAGAAAATGTTCACCCTTTGATCATTTGAAAATGGTCCTACGTTTCACTTCTCAATTCTTCCTCTTCTGATGAAAAACGAACTTGTTTCGCTACATATTGTGTATTTTCAGTATTTTGCTTCATATTGCGCCGTCCGCCCCACTGCGTGCTTCTCCAACCTGATTCTCATTCTTTATCTTGAGCATTAGTTGAACAGTTTTATACAAAAATGAGATAACCCACAAAAACTCAAAAAATGAGTTATTCACATAGGTTGGTAGATAAACTAAGATACTATAGGATGCAAAGAAAAGAAGAAAGCCAAATTCTGTATTACTATGCCATACAAAATGCCAAGACCTACTTTCAAGAAATGGGGCATTGATATTCAATTTTAAAATCAATTTACTCAAAAGTACTGCCTGGTGGGTTACCCTTTTTTGCATAACACTGTCCAATTATGTTTGAAATCGAGAAAATGTCGTAAAAGCACATACTTAACGTTAATACAGAAGAAATTATGTTATATGTTATATTATAATATTATTATAAGTTATATGTATATATAAGTTATACATAAATAATATTATTATAAGTTATATGTTATAATGTCAATTGTAAAATAACGGTGTAACCTGATAACTGTTGCACCGTAAATAAAAATTTGTTTTTCGCAATCACGAATTGCGATAGGACCCAACTCGGTGAGTTTCTTGTTTCTTCAAATGGCTTCATCGCCATCATAATTTGAATTCAAGACGTCAAAATTCAAATTAATGCCAGCGGCTCGAGGCTGGATGTTTTGTGCTGGATGTTGTGTGTTAGATACTATTTTCGCGTAAAAAGGATTGTGATAAGTCGAGAAGGTCATTTATAAATAATTCGATTTTGAGGCACATGAACGTCTGCATTAAAACATAGAAAAATAAAATAAAAGGACGGACGTTATTCAAAGGCCAAGTGAAAACTATAAACAATTCGCTAAAGCTAAAGAAAAAAAAATCCTGCAAACACCCACTTACCTCCAGCTCGTACCACGTTCTCCGTAGATGTCAGAAACATCGAAAACATGGATAAAAATATCGTATATTATTAGGTACCGCCATAATTGTCTTTCCCCTATTTAACTACTGGTACACAATGGAGAAACGAATACCGAACGTTCATGCATTTACTAGGGGTCATCACGTTTATGCTTTCACGTTTTCTTTAAAATAATGTGGCATTTAAGCAAAGCTTTTTCGTTTCATTTTTAATCATTCACGGCACTCATTATTACGTGTCAATTCATGATAATTTTAATGATGGCTTTCTAGAGGGATGCGTGAAATTTCCGGTGAGTGATCACATTATTCTGCAAGGAGCTAATAAATTACGGATGCGATAGAAGCGAAGCACTCTTTTTCATTCCCGGTGGCCAAATGAGCTGAAATAGCCTGTTTAAGTAAATAACGATTCTCCTCGCATTCTGCTTCGTAATGAGCCTGCTATTAAAGTAATTGGTTTTTCGTTGTTCTTGCAGGGAACCCTACAGTCAGCGCCGTTCGAGCCTTGTTAAATGAGCTGGAGCCAGTGCATAAAATGTATATTGCCGCTTTATGCTCTTCATTTTATAAATAGATTGCAGTTTCAGTTTAAAGATTTTCGTGTTCGAGAAAATAACATTGCTATTTTTGTGAAGCATAAGTTGACAAAAGCATGGTCGTTTTATTTTTGTGGGGCCTTGATTTTTGTTATCTTTTGAAATATCTTTGCGCTACGCAAGCCGTTTGTGTAATTTAGATGGTTTTCTTTGTCATAAATAGGTGACTTAAAAATCAGCAAAGGCTTTTCTTTTCTTTTTATCGCAGATACTTGAGTTTCATAAAACCTCGCCACAAAGTATCTTTGAAGCTATTTTTATTGCTTAAATGGTTTTGTTGTCTTATTTATTTATTGAACTGCTTTATAAAAGAGTATTTTTGTGGAGTCGTTTTTCTGCATTGAGTGCTGCATAACCGCAGTTAGTTTTTATTGTACTGGCTTCAGTAGATTGTTGAAGTACAACAACGTCTTAGTCCTTCTTTCGTTGGAAATCTAGCAAAATGTGGATTTCTTCTGATGTTTTAGATTTTGAAGAAAACAAATTCGCAACTTCTTAAAATTATACAGTACAGGGAAAATCATAAGAAATGAGTTTCAGCCATGTTTACCGTTATTGCTACCATTAAACAAAGATGAGCAATGCGTTTCTATTTTCAAATTGTCTGTCCACCTATCAACGAACATTCCTTTTCGTTACTTAATGACCTTATGCATCACTTAAGGGTGCTCTTCACTGAGAGTCTGAAAGATTCGGATCTAATGTTAACCTACGGGGAAAGTTGGAGCTTGTTTTACAAATTCCTGTAAAGTTTTCGGATCCGTTTTTTTTTCTGAGTATTTTTCAAGACCATGTCTGTTTCTTTTAGTTTTTACTTTTTTGATGTGTCCATTCTCCGATTTTTTAAAATTCGAGAAAAAATGAATTTCTTCGAAAACGAGGTACTGTTGGACATTTCGCTCTGTAAAACATCTGCAACTCGTGCTATCGAAATTTTAAGAACGCCCTGACACGCAAAATATTTTCAGCTCTCTTTTGAGATCTTGTTTGAAATAATGCGACCATTTTTTAAACAAATATCATGTTCTAACTATTGAAAAAAATTTCAAAATACGTTCACTTTTTGCATTTGCCCCGCCTTAGAATAGTGACCTCCCCTTTTTGAGGGGTAAACACTAATGGGGTGTAAGATTTATTACCCTCTCATTAGTTCCCCTCAATGACCTTCGCTGGACGTCCTTTCTTCTTTCCTCTTTTCCTAAGGCTTTCGTGAAGAATCAAGTGCTTTTGAAAGTGAATCCATGTAGATGCGTGCTATTAGCTGTTAAATTAGCAACATTTGCTTTTTTTCAAATTTGTGGTTTGAAAAGAAATAGATTTGAAAGGAATATTTCTGAGTCAAATTGTTTATTTACAATATAATGAACATTGTTACAATGCTGTCGAATGCGAAAAGTTGACATTTTTCCCTTCCAGTCGAAAAATATTTTTATATCTAGATTAAATCGTATTCCAGATACTAGGTATTTTGCATCGTTTTTACATGTGTTTTATGTTACTACAAATGGTACACACATAAAGTGCTTTCCACAGCTCAACAAACGTTTTTGAAAATTATTTGTGTCTTTAAAAGCCAGACTCGTCAAATTTCTTTAGAAGGTAGATACACATTGAACATGTAATTCATAATATACAGTAAAATCCATCGAATTTCGGAATCGGGATTGGAAATTTATTTGGTTGAAACAAGTATTTCGTTGCATTAGTATGCGTTGTAATAGGATTTTACTGTATTTCTCTTTAGAAAATTCCTAAGGAGGAAAACGATGCATAATTTGACCCCAAATAGAATCGTGAAACGTTTCTTATGGGGTCGCAATATTACTCCTTCTTTTAAGACATGTACGATATTATACCGTTTTTAAAACATTACGTGAGAAACAAAATAGCATAATTTTTATTTTCCAGCGCAGCAATGCGAACCGTGGTTAATTTTATTTTTATTAAAGACTATTTTCTAGCTTACATTTTGTGTCATAATTCCTGCGTTTTACCCCAAATTTTTATTTATTGCCAGAAACAATGAAAAAAAAAAGTTAAAACACTTATTTTTAATTAGCTGTTTTGGAAATAGCTTAAACATATGGATATTGTGATTAACTGCAGGTTTTGAGTGTTTTAATCAAGCAATCATGTACTTGTGTTATTCCATACTTTTCAGAGCGAATCAAGCTTGTACAAATAGTATTTACAATTTAAAAACATGTTTTATATTTTTTGAAGTACGTTGCTTAAATATTATTTCTCCAACAGTGCTATCATTTTTGGAAAACTACTAAAATTCAGGACAATATTTATAGAAAAAAATAAGTTTTTTTTTTCTTTTTTTTTTTTTTTTTTTTTTGAGCAATTGCGAATGCTTATTATCCTTACTTGAACAAAGCTGATGTTGCTCTGATTTTTCAGATTGTCATGATGACAAGAATAACTCTAGCTCGTTGTTTTAATATTTACTAAGAAGTCAAATTTTCGTCGCCATGGTTACTAATCGTTTGTGTTCATTCAATGTTTAACTTAAGTAGATTTTACTTTTAAAAGGAAGGGGGTGTAAAATTACATTTCAGGAAAAAAACATCAATGTGCATGAAATTAAAAAGCAAAATTTCATCCAAATACAAAATTTCCAGATTACTAATACCGACATTCAAGACTGACAAGAAAACAAAAATACAGAAGGCTTTCTGATGTCTTCAGAAAATTTTCACAATAGAAATAGTTTTTTTTTTTTTTTTTTTTTTTTTTTTTTAATCTTTATAAGAATTTGGAAGCTGTATTTTTGTAGAATAAAAATACTTTTCAAAAACGTTTATTCAGTTGCGGAAAACATTCCGTACACCAACATACTCATTAAATACATAGAAAATCATGAAAAACATATTAGCAATTTAATATGATTCGGTTAATATAAAAAACACACCGTGGTAGAATTACTAAGCATTGTATGTGTTAGTTTTAATGACGTTTTCAGCCTTATGTTGCTGACAAAGCTAACTAAGATGTGAACAATATAGAATGAAGGTTACAAGTTTTCACTGTTTTCTATTTTCATTCTCAGAAGCTAGATCAGCATTTTAATACAATGTAGAAAAAATTAATTACAGGCATAAAGGTTTTCAGGTCACATAAGCACCCCCCCCCCTCCCTTCAAAAAACATCATTAAAGATCGTCTTAAATTTCGTTTTTATGGCTTTAATTTCAAAAAAATTCGGGAAGGGAGTTTCTGAAAAGTCCTTCTTTGACCATAAAAAAAAAGTCGTCTAAAATTGCATTTTTGGAACTTTGATTTCAAAAACCTGAATGTCCCCAACGTTACTAAAAATGGTCTACAATCATGTTTATAACACTTTGAAAATTTTGCCTCCCCCCAACATCACACTAAGACTGCGTTTTTAGACTATTTCGAAAAATTTCGGGGAAAGCTTCCGAACTCCTCGTTTCCTAACATAATTCAAGAACCTGAAATTGTGTTTTTGGCGTTTCAAGTTCAAAAATTTGCTGGTGGAAGATCACAGGACCTCTTACTTACTTCCAAATACTACCAGAGTTCGTCTAAAAGTGCATTTTGAAAATTTTATTTTCGTGAAAATTAAAAGGCATAGCCCCCAAAGAGAGTGCTTGGGAAAATAGGGAGTATTTCTGAGTAAATAGTATGCTTACGATAAAGATCATGTTAATTAAATATAGAAATGGTTCCCTCTCCTAAACAAGTAGCTAAATCCTTTCTCTCGCTGTATTTACATATTATTAGGAATTAGGAGTCAATAGTGTGGAAAATGTGGGATCTCAAAAAAGATTTTTGTTCTATACGAATGAAAATTACTTGATAATCATTTGAATAGAACAATCATTTTATTCTGTGACTGAAGACACGATACGATAATTTTTCGGCACAGAAGTGCGTAACACAGAACTTAAAAAGAAAAAGTTTGTCTTGATTTTTTTTCTTTTTTTTTCTTTTTAAATTGTGAACCCTTACTTGTACTTATAATTTCTTTCCTAAATGTAAGCTGTTCATTTTCATTTTTGTTTTAACTTTATGTATTTCCTGCAAATCTGTTTCTTGTCCTTTTTTTATTTTTTATTATTGATTCATTAAATGCAAGATGCATGAAAACGAGGCAGAGCGATAAAAACTTTAAAATCTGGCAGAGCGAGGCGTGGAGATTTTTTTTCACCTAAGTATTTCGAGGGTTTTTTTTTTTCAGGCAGATATACATGTAGGTAATATTTTCCTGCCTCCTGAGAAAAAGGACAATCCTTAATATTTATTATGACAACTAACGAGGATCAGACACTCACAAGACTTATTAGGAAATTTTAATAAAAACTCAATGTGTTGAAGTAGAAGCACTATATACACTATATGACCAAAAGCATTGGGACACTTTCAAAAATTCACATTTTTAGGGATTTCTCGAGAAATAATAGACCAATTGCTCTATAATTTGTTTCGCATAAAATGTATACTCTAGTTGTCATTTTCCAATAAAAATTAAGTCTGCTATTCATTTAGGGGACCGACAACAAATTGAGGAAAAAAGTTTTTTGATCATTTTTCATTGCAAATTGCTGGGAATAAGCTATAATTTTCAGAAATGAGTTAAAAATCTATCAAAAACTTATTTTTATATTTTTGTGAAAATATCTCTTATACCCATGGAAATATAAGCATTTCTTCCGAAAATGCAAAAAAATTTTGACGGTTTTCGCCTCATATTACGCAGAGTATTTCGTCAAACGTTACTAAACTTTTAGAATATTTGACAGCATTTTAGAGAAACATAATAATAAAATTTGAAGTTAAAATATTGAAAATTTGATGAAAAATGAACAATTAAAGCTATTAATTTTTCACTGCGCATGCACGAAAGATAGCAATTTATGACGTTCATAATTCAAAGCTCAGATACATCCTACAATCCACGAAAAAAATTCCACCGCAATTTCTTTAAATTTTAAAAAGTTATCAGCGATCTAATGAGCCGAATTTCTATAATTCTAGGATAGGCGACGAATGGTAAGGGATTGTTAGCAAACTGGCAACACTTTCCTGCCATCGTTACAGAGTGATTCATGATAAGAACGGATTATTTGTTGCTGGTCCCCTAAATGAATAGCAGACTTAATTGTTATTGGATTTGACGTCTGGAGTATACTTTTCATGAGAAAAAAAATTACAGAGCAGAGAGCAATTGGTCTTTTATTTCTCGAGAAATCCGTAAAATTGTGAATTTTTGAAAGTGTCCCAATACTTTTGGTCATATAGTGTATGTAATACCTCATGTATTTTGCCGAATTTAGTAACTGGGAATCTGAAACTCTAAAAGTGCTAGGTTTAGTTTTATTCCAAAATTTCAACGCAAGATAGTTTACAAACATTGAGAGTGGGGGAAGGAGTGATTTTTGCCTTTGAGCTTGGAGCAGGGTGAGCACCCCTGCATACAAACAAAGATCACAGAAAAATCTTTAATTTTTCAAATTCAGGAAATCCTTATCCGTAGCCGTCCGCGACTTTGCCGTTGTTATGCTCAATTTGAAAGAACTTTCACCATAACAACCCATTGAGAAATGCTATCGTAGCCTTCTCATCTACATATAAAATTAGATAAATAAATAAATATTTTTTCAAAAAGAAAAGGATTCAAAGATAAAGATTAGGGGAATTTTCTGGTCACCAGTGGTGAGAAAAGGCAATTATAGTAGCCACATATTTTTCTATTCGCCACTGCATTTGTAAAACAGATAACTAACCAACAAAGTAGTATTTAATTTAGCACTAAAATATAAATATTATTAGTTCAAATAAAGGTTAATGTAACTAATTAGTGGTATTAATGTTTATTGTACAATCAAGTATTAACTATGCAAAGAGGATCTAGTTTCATTTTTAAGAAGAATGTTTTCTGGCAACTCGGATGGGGTTGGGGAGAGTGGCAAACAGGCAGAGGAAGCGAAAAAATTTCGCCAACCGATAACTAGTTAGTCCCCAGTTTTATTCGGCACTCGATTTTTCAAATATATTAAGTAGGATCATCCATTTTTAAAGAATATTTTTTGGTTAGAATTTGGAGTTCATTTCGTTAAAATTCAGTGTGGTCATGCAGGCTTTTTTTTTTTCCTTCCTTTTTTGAAATCATCAATTTTCAATAACGAACATTTTTCTAAAAATAAAACGAATTTATGAATTTATTTATTGCAAATATTCATTCATTCGTTAATTTTTCCTAGATGAGATCTGAAACCGTATTAATGGGGGAAAAAATCTTTGTTTCAAAATTAATTTTAGCGCGAATACAAATAAATTAATATCACAAGTAGGATTGCAAAATGCGCGGCAATGTAAAATTTCGCGCCTTTTACATTGAGTTATTTTTCTTTTACTAGCTGCGGTTTCATTTTGCCGACAGCTATACCTCCCTTGACTTGCACAGCAGGGGGAGCGTCCGGTCTGTCCCCCTGCAAAATGTGACAGGTCACATGATCCACACTTTCATCGGCCACCGTTCGTTCTATTGGCTGTTGAAGTGTCAATCATTTCACTGATGTACACTGCTTTCGTTTAAAGAAAAGGCCCATTTTCAAGCGACATCGTTTTTCTTCCCCACTGAAGAGCAGCCTTAAAACTGCTTTTAAATGTGTAAATTTCATCGCCATTGTTAATTTGCAAATACTGGATAGATTACATATAGTTTAAAAACTAGTTTGATAAAACATATCAATTAACAAGAATTTAAATGCACGAGCATTGGTAAACATAGTCCGAGTTTGAACCACACATTTGATTTAGCTTATAAAATTTTTTACTAAAGCATTCATTTTCATCAATTCGGGAATTTTTTTATGTTTTCGCGAACAGGTTCATAAAAATATTGACTGTGAAACAAGAAAATTTTTGAATGCCTCGCAGTCTGACATCTAACATCTGACTCCACAGACACAAAAAGTTTTTTTTTTCGATTCGGCTTAATATACACTATATAAGTGCTGATTCACACTTTCAGACGCAAGTCGGCACGGGTTGCCGTCGTTCAAATAATATGAAACGTTTTTACTTCCTTTTACAAAAAAAAAAGGAAGTATTGTATTAGCGAAAGAAATTTCACTCAAAAATCGACCTTAATTTCCATTTTACTCACCCCCGAATAAATATTGAGTTCTTTTTCGATTCGACCACACGTGGATAAGTGCCTAAGAACGTATAGACACGCGAAATATCCATAGTGACGATTCCTGAGTTATTTACAATGAATTTTCTCGTGACGTCTGTATGTACGTCACGAGAAAATATATGCGAAAATATATACGAGAGTATATGTGCGTATGCATGTCGCATAACTCAAGAACGGTATGTCCTAGAAAGTTGAAATTGGTACGTAGACTCCTAATGGGGTCTAGTTGTGCATCTCTCCTTTTGGCTGCATTCGGGTGTTTCCAAAGGGGTCTTTTGCCACTTTTTGGGGGGAAATCATTGTTAATTTCGATGTAAACTCAAGTGGTGTTATTATTTGGAGGATACTTGGCGATATATCGCCACTCTTTTGGTCATCAAGTTTTGTCGCTAACTTGGCGACGAATTTGACGATTTTTTTTTAAAAATCTGTTTCAATTTGACCAAACGGCAAGGGGGTGGGCTAAATGTTAGTGATATTTAGAGAGTAAACTATTGAATCACATTAAAATTGCCGGTAATGGGGAAATGACATTAAATTGGAGTAAAAGGAAGTCATGTAATGCACACATCAGCTCGTTTACAATAGTTGCGATATAAAAGGAAAAATAAAAGCAGGTGTGAAAAAATCTATCAATTTATCCCGCTTGTGACAGCTTATAAGTTTCATTAAAAAGTAATTACTTTAAAAGATTATGAACAAATTGTTTGCTTAAGAAACCATACGCCAGTTTGGGATTTCTTAAGCAACAAAATTGTGTTCATTACTATTTTAAACTACTCTTTTGAATGTACTATATGAGTTGCCACGTGTGGTTGTTAAAATGACCACATTCCGTGGAATATCCTAGAAGTGCTTAAGTCAACATAAGAGTTTGAAATAACTGATTGTTGAAATAAATGCATATTTTACAAAGGTAGTTGAATAAATTTTCAAAAGTATATTTCACTCCATATTTTGATGAAATTTATTTTCATTTTGTTGTTAAATTGTGCAAATTAAAACATTTTTGTCATTAAAATACGACATATTGAAGTACAAAAAAGTTCACAAAGCAATGATTATTGAAATTTTGTGTGCAAGAGATCTTTTGAAGTTACATGTATGCCCTCCGCCCCGCCTCCAAAGTTGGTCTCTTAAGGCAAACAACTGCTTATAACGAGATAACTATTGAACTGAAGCCAGTAGCGGATTTTAGGAGAGAGCACGTGCCCTTTCCAATGGGATAAAATAGTTTACATTTTTCATCAAATGAGTATGTGTGAGTCTCCATAACATTTAGACACACGGCAGTGTGTCAGCCAAGTTCGGAAATCAGGCGACACATCTGTCAGTGTGTATCTTACACGAATCATTTCAAGCTACTTTTGACTCCCTCATTTCTCAAAAACTATTAAGTCTACGTGCTTGAAATTTTGTATGTCTAATAGAGTTGCCGAGCAGACCTATAATCCTAAATTTCATGGGAACTACTTTGATATACCCCCCCAAATTTGAAATTTTGGCGACTTTTTTTTCTCGCCAAGCAAAATACCTATTTTTGGTGCCTTTTTTTTGCCAAGATGGATTCTCGCTAAATACAAATAATTAATACCTAACAAATACGGAATCATTAAATACAAATAAAAGAATACCTAAAAAATACAATGAATACATGAAAAATATAAATAAATGACACTGAATAACATATTATATGCAATTTACAAATTTTTACAAATACAATTGAAAATACTTGTCGGCAATCTAATAAAAAGAATTATTTATACAGAAATTTTGAATTCCTCTCAATTTACCCCAGCAGCAATTTCAATAAATTTATTGAAACAATCAACATTAGCCGCTAAACGTGATTTACGAAACATATACACCGCAAGGTAAAATTTCAAATCTGCCTTGTGATTGTACGTAGGCAAAGAAATAATTGGAAAATACAACCAGATTTGCAGCAAAATACAGCAAGTCAGAAATCTGTTTGATCACTTCACAAAGAAACGGCGAATGAATGAAATGGCGCTAAAACATATATGAAATCCAAAAATTGTTGCTACAAAACTTTAAAAAAAAAATTAATTTGAATTCTTAAATTTTGAATTCAAAATATGTTTTTCGCAATCACGAGTTGCGACAGGACCCTACTCATTGGTTACTACTCTACTCACTTGTTTCTAGACACGGCTCTTGTCCCTTCTAGTCTACCCCCCTGTTGAACGGAGACGTGTGTATTAGTTGTGTATGTGTAAGCTTTTGTGTGTGCGTAGACCTGTGTGTATGCACGTTGGCGTGTGTGTATGTGTGTGAGTGCGTATGTGTATGAGCGCGTACGTGTATGAGCGTGCGTGTGTCTAGGACATGGACGCCACCGACCAGGAGCGGCTACCGGAGGACGGAGCCGCGCCTGCACGTGGCGGTGGTGGTTGAAAAAGGCACGGAACGTCAAAGACGGTCAAATGAGAACAATAAGCAATCGTGATTGCTCAAAAAAAAAAAAAAAAATGGAACAAAATACAAGAAAATACTAAATTTGGTAACAGCAAAAACCTAAAAGCTGAAAAAAACCTAAACCTTTTCTTTCTTTGATATTGGGTTTAAAACTTGGCAAGTTTGAAAAAAAAAAAAAAAATAGTGATGACTAAAACTTGCCGCAAGTTTAAAATCCATTATCAAAGCAAGTAAAAAATTGTTTTCTAAATGAATTGAAGAACATCGGAAAATCCAACTTCTATGAGAAACTGCTATGGAACTTAGTAACTGTTTAGATATGAACTTTTTTTGTCAGTGACACCGTCTTTCCCGCACCTCATTTCAACCGAACTTGGCTTCTTTTTCACATTTATGTTTTGTTGGGATTATTACTATCTGAAAAGTGTCATTTTTTACACTGACTCACTCACTCACTCATCAAAATGTTTACGAACTTCCAAGTGTCTCACATACTTGAAATTTGGCATAAAGATAGATTTTCACGGATATGTAAAGTGAAAAATCTAAAAAGTCAAAAAACTACATTAAATTGCAAAAAACTACGCTATTTTTTATGAGCATCACGGCGTAATCACTTCACCGCGCGATTGCAAAATATTTCGCCAAATAAATCAAAACAAATGGGCTCGTCAAACGTTGCCGAAACAAGGTTGTTGAAGTTTTAAATTAACAATTTAATTTCTAACCAAAATGGGGCTTGAAACAATACTTTAAGTTCCGCTAAAATGAAAAATGATCCATCAAATAACTAAAATTCCAAATCTAGAGCTAAGCCTTTAAAATCAAAAATAACCAGTTTTAAAATTTTATAAAAACTTTAGATCTCAATTAAATACAAAATTTTACAGGAGGAGCAAAAATGGCAGCAATAATTTCAACAATTCAGAACTCCAGCGCTCGAATACGCTACCTTGCGGTGATTTACAAAACTGCCGATGAAACTAAAACATTGCCACGTTGCGTTCCACGTGTGTCTGGTGACGTAAACACAGGCAGTTTGTTCTGAGTATTTATTAACGCAATCGATGAGTCTTAGTTTGCTTTCAGCTACAGAAATTTATTCGTCCCTTAGTAATATTCTAGAGCTTCTCGAAATAATGTTAGTTTTCCTTATTTCCTTCTACAATATGAGTTGATTGAAAATGGTGAAAGCGAAAACTGGATTAACAAACTTGGATAACGTTATAAAAGGTAAAATTTTTTATTGTTTTGTATGAATTTGTAAGAATATGAGTTTTTTTTAATCTTAAATTAATTTAACTAACCATCTTTTACAGCAGAATTTAGTTGGAATGGACGGTATGCAAAATATTTTCTTGAATATATTATCGTAGAACAAAATGAAAAATGTTTCACCGAGAAAGAATTTACTTTATTCCTTTTATTCTCAGCTGAAAGGTTTCGCCAAATTTGTTTAGGGTTATAGTTTTAGTATTGTGCGAGCAAAGTAGCCTTTGCGAGATTTCGCGTTTTTAGTTAAACCATTTTTAATTTTTATCATGAGTGGAATAAAATGGTAGTAAGATTACAGAATTCGATAAGTAAAAAGAAATAATGGTCAATCAACTGAAAAGAAAACTACCACCATATATCCGTAAGAATTCTGTAGATGATTTGCATAACTTGACATAATTAAATCGTAACTCAGAAATTAGAAAAATCGAAACAGAAAAATTTTAAATTAAGAGAGAAATAACTCAGCAACAAATGCAAAACAATTAGCGCTAGCCAAGCAAGGCAAAGAAGTATCATCTTCTTTCGATAATAATTTGTAATGTCATACTGAATTTTCTAGCATTAGTTGTTGTTCTTGTCAGGCTATAATTATTATTTAGTTTTATCAAGAGTTGATAAATATCGAATTCAACATTGTGGAAATAGCTGCTTAGAACTACGAACTACGTAGTTTGCATTAATCTTTGACGTTTAGTAATGCTTCTTGAATTCTCATTTCTTTCTACGTGGGCCAGAATATCCACAAGACTTTGAAAATTAATTTAAAAAGAATAAAGCGAAAAATATCATACATACGAACAAAAATCACAACACTTTTAGCATTTTCTTCATTGCCACATGCGTTTGTTTTAGTTTTTAAGTATGCCATTAGACAGTGACTGCAGTGCCCCCTATAGTTCGTTGGAGTTGCGAATTAAGAAATATTTTCGCAAATTCTGCATATTTTACGATCTACGTTATGATAATCCCCCCGAACAATAAATAAACTCCAGACAGATTTTGAGATGAGTCTTAGCAGTTTTCCTAATTGTCGACAAATTTGAGGAAGCCAAAGACCAAGAGTTAATGTACGTTGGCCTTGCTGATAAATGTGAAAACAGATGATTATTGCCCAAAATTGGCGATCGCGCCAAGTCCCCAGTTACCGAAATATCTTAACTTCTAATAAAAAGAAATCGCAAACCGTAACGGCAGGGGAAAAAAAGGAAATCATATATTTGTAATATACGCTTTTGCATTTATAACTGTTTAAATGAGAACATAACCTTTGATTTAGCTTTTCAAAAAGTAATGATATCCCAACAAAACACAAATGTGAAAAAGAAGCCAAGTTCAGTTGAAATTAGGTGCGGGAAAGACGGTGTCACCGACAAAAAAAAGTTCAGATCTAAACAGTTACCAAGTTCTATAACAGTTCCTCATAGAAGTTGGATTTTCCCATGTTGTTTAATTCATTCAGAAAACAATATTTTACTTGCTTTGATAATGCATTTTAAACTTGCGGCAAGTTTTAGTCATCACTATTTTTTTTTTTCAAACTTGCCAAGTTTTAAATCCAATATCAAAGAAAGTAAAATATTGTTTTCTAAATGAATTAAAGAACATGGGAAAACTTCTATGAGGAACTGCTATGGAACTTGGTAACTGTTTAGATCTGAACTTTTTTTGTCGGTGACACCGTCTTTCCCGCACCTCATTTCAACTGAACTTGGCTTCTTTTTCACATTTGTGTTTTGTTGGGATATATTTTTCAAAACTAAAAAACTAAAGAAAACATATACAATGCGTATTTGTAGTTTCTGAACACGACAATAAAACATATCTGCTATGATTTTCTTAATTAAGTAAAATTTTATAGTCTAATGAACCCAACCTTTTATCAAATGGAAAGGGAGGGGGTATACTATTTTAATACTATCTCGCATTGAATATATATATATATATATATATATATATATATATATATATATATACATAAATTTATTAAAACTCAAAATGAGGCTATGGGTTTGCTTAATAATATTTCTGAGCGAAAAACTCGATTGGTTTTAAGCGTTCATAAAAAAATAATAAAAGAACTACAGGTATATCATAAGACTTTTGAAATGCAAAATTGCAGGAGGGGATAGGGGAGTTACTTTTTACACTCCAATTGTCCACTCCAACAAACTATTCCTGTGTCCGACCTGCCTGACACTGCTCCCCTCCTTTAGTTGTTAAAGATATGGCATGTGACTTAATAAAATCTTGTGCCAAGCTTAGATCCGAATAAGGCCTTAAGAAATCTGGCTAGTTTCCTTTTTTTGGGTCTTTAAATATTAATTTCAGTTCGATAGTGAAAATGAAGGTGTTCGTGATGCCAAGGAACTTTGAACTTTCGGTTGAGTTATGACGCAGGATTTCCTTCGAGATTTTTTCCCTTTTATTTTTTTGAGGATTAGGCTAAAAGGCATCTCAAAAATTTATTGAAACTGCCTTTGTTTACTTTTATATTTTTCATTAATTTTCCTTTTGGTAAAAGCTTATTGATATTCTAGTAAATAGAATAAAATGTGCAAGTATTCAACATTGGCGCCATGTCGCAAAAAAGAACTGTCTTTAAGTTTCAAGACTAATTTTCTATTTTTAAACAGCACTTCTTGACCAGAATACGGTTACTTGGGGTTTTTTGTGAATTATGTGTATCCAAGCATTACCGATTCTTTTCGTTTACTTGTAACTGTGGCGTTACAGAAATAACTGTAAGAGTAAGTGTAGCGTTGAAGAAATTTGAGTAAACTTAAAAAAATAAAAATTCGTACCACGAGATGAGACAAGAGAGAATAAGTGACATAAGTCTACAATTGAGTATGATGTATTTTTCGAAATGCATTTTGTAAGTGTAATAAATGATTTTGTCAATGAAAAAGCAGAAGGAGTTTAGCTTCTATGTTTGTCTTTTAATTTAAAATTTTCTCTTTTCATTAGCATTACACATTTAGTAACATATGTTTAAAGTTAAATAAAGAACTATATGAATTGCACAAACTATACTGATAATATAAAGCAGAAGAAATTGTTTGTTTGTTTGAACGCGCCAATCTCAGGAACTACTCGTTTGAATTGAAAAATTCTTTTTGAGTTGAACAGTCCATTTATTGAGGAAGGCTATTTGTGGGCAATTCCACAGAAAAGGGGAAAAGGTGGCAGAATTTTAAAATAATCTTTTTCTCACAATTTTGGTATCAATAGAAAGGTAATTATCTGAAGTGTATGGAAATAACAAAAATATGCAACAAAAGCAAAATTAATTAGAGTTCTGAGGCTTCAAACCAGGTTGTTATGATCATGTTCTTATGAGTAACTTTTTTATACGACTTAAGAATGGCTGTTTGATACTTACATTGTCGCATTTTTCAAATATTCTCTCTAAAATATGCTTCTCAGAACTCTCTAGAAGAGTTATATACAAAAAAATTGCACTTTAACTGCAAAACTTAATTTTTAGGGATTTTTTCATATAAGGTATTTTTGTAATTCTACGTCCGACACCAAATTGGCTGAAAGTTTATGTTATGTAAAACTGAGTGGAGATTTTTACAAAATATTTTGTCTGCAAATAAAGATTTTATATGCAATTAAAAATAATCATTTAAATTAAATTTCAAAAAACTAGTTATGCTTAAATAAATGGTCAGAAAAATTCTATGTCCGACACCAATATTTTCCTAACTGAAACTAGGTTTATAAGTATACGAAAATTCCTGGTTAAATTAAATAATTCACACATGCTATTCATGCCTAATTATGTATTTATATTTATATTTTACATAACATAAATTTAAAGAATATATACATAATATTTTGACTGGGGAAAATATCTGAAGATAAGAAATGAGTCTCATATGTTTATCGAAAGCGATTAAAGTAGTTATGTATAAAATCCTTATATATTATTTCTGTAGCCTGTTTTTGGTTTCCACGCCAAATTTCCCTCAATTCTTGATCGATTTCTTTGATTTACGGCTTATTTTATAGCGTATGGTGTTTGCTACTGACGAAAAATAGACCCAAGGTCTGAAAATTGTTTCTTTTAGCCGAAAAACCTGTTTTAAAGAACCAGAATAAGGTTTTCGGTCAAACTTATAACTTTAATTTGCGCTATGACCGACAGAGCTGAGTAGCTTGATCGGCAGAGCGTTCTCTTCGTAACCCGGAGATTACGTGTTCGGGCCCACGTCCGAACAATCTGCAGCAAAAAAAATTAGAGAAATATCGCGCATTACATGAACACTGAATTAAATGGATAACAACTATGAGGGAATAGAATAAATAAGAAGGAAATGCTCCTTGCTGATATGAAAACATTCAGTGATTTTGTGCTAAATTACTTCGAAATTGCACGTGTTTTTTTTTTTTTTTTTGAAGCTTTGGCCCTGGAAAGAAAATTAAAGCATAATGTAAGCGAAAATATAAGTAACAGGTTTAAGATTTCAGACTACAATAGAATTGTTTTTTGTTCAGAAAAAAAATAATAAATCGCATATTGAAATATATATTCTTCTAATGAGTTTTTGACTCTTTGTACAAATAAATAAAATACTACCTCAATTTGAAGGGTAAAATATATATTTTTTCTTCTTTTTGCTAAAAAACAAATAGCTTATCACATTTTTACTACATTCGAAAGCATAGTTCAATTTATTTTGTATTTTAACCGTGCTGTTAAATGATGAACACGTGCTGCCATCTAAGTTATAACGGTTTAAGCAGCCTGCGATAACAAATTGTAAAAATTTTCAAAAATAAAAACATTTTTCTTCAATATCTTATCCTTATATATTATTTCTGTAGCCTGTTTTTGGTTTCCACGCCAAATTTCCCTCAATTCTTGATCGATTTCTTTGATTTACGGCTTATTTTATAGCTTATGGTGCTGGCTACTGACGAAAAATAGACCAAAGGTCTGAAAATTGTTTCTTTTAGCCGAAAAACCTGTTTTAAAGAACCAGAATAAAGTTTTCGGTCAAACTTATAACTTCAATTTGCGCTATGACCGACAGAGCTGAGTAGCTTGATCGGCAGAGCGTTCTCTTCGTAACCAGGAGATTACGTGTTCGGACCCACGTCCGAAGAATCTGCAACAAAAAAATTAGAGAAATATCGCGCATTACATGAACACTGAATTAAATGGATAACAACTATGAGGGAATAGATTATATGAGAAGGAAATGCTCCTTGCTGATATGAAAACATTCAGTGATTTTGTGCTAAATTACTTCGAAATTGCACGTGTTTTTTTTTTTTTTTTGAAGCTTTGGCTCTGGAAAGAAAATTAAAGCATAATGTAAGCGAAAATGTAAGTAACAGGTTTAAGATTTCAGACTACAATAGAATTGTTTTTTGTTCAGAAAAAAAATAATAAATCGTATATTGAAATATATATTCTTCTAATGAGTTTTTGACTCTTTGTACAAATAAATAAAATACTACCTCAATTTGAAGGGTAAAATATATATTTTTTCTTCTTTTTGCTAAAAAACAAATAGCTTATCACATTTTTACTACATTCGAAAGCATAGTTCAATTTATTTTGTATTTTAACCGTGCTGTTAAATGATGAACACATGCTGCCATCTAAGTTATAACGGTTTAAGCAGCCTGCGATAACAAATTGTAAAAATTTTGAAAAATAAAAACATTTTTCTTCAATATCTTATCTTATATATTAATCCCCTCTCATTTGAAAACTTATCAGGCTGGCCAATGACGAAAAAAAGACTTACGGTCGAAAATTCAAGTTTTCGAAATCGCCTCTTGCTGTTTCAAAACCTTGATGCTGCCTGTAGTTCTTATGCATTTTTTAAAGCAAAGTTCTAATGCAGTTTTCCATTTTTTACGTCGCTTTCGGCAAAAAAAAAAAAAAAAAAAAATAGCCTGTGTGTGTGTTTATATTTTAATAAAGCTTAACAGCACTGGACTTAGTTGTTCGGTTTAATTGATAAGTTTTTTTCGGTAGAGCGTTCGGCTATAAACAATCTGAACTTCGGGCAAGCTTGGGCTGTCCGACATAATATCAAATTTATATTAGTATTACGCATTACATGTGCTCATAAGATACACACCTAATAAAATAAATGCAGTGGGAATGCTACTTGGTGTTTCGACTCCTTTATGCAGGCTACAGTTATCATTCGGATAAGTTGATTGTTAATCGAACTGTGTTCTTTGAATACATCCAGACCACTCAACATAATGTAAGCATAAAAAAGTATTAGATTTACCTAAAGAAATCCTTTTTTTGCAGAAAAATATTTTTATTGTATGCTAAAATGTAGATGTTTTTAATAGCAGTGTTCGACCTTTTGTACAAATGAAAAAATACTACGCCCGATTAAAACTACGAGTTTCACTCAGTAAACCTTTAATTTTTTATTCGCGCGAATACGATATAAAGCATTAAATGTATTATCAACTTCATTAGCAAGAAATTATTTTCTACTCCTCTGCTTTCTGCTGAAAAAAAAATACATTTTGTCTACGTTCGAAAAATTACGCTTAAGAACGGACTCAGTTCAACTGGTTTTGGTTTTGAATTTTTAGTGTTCGATTAAAAGAGAAACATGTGAGGGCATTTAAGCCGTAACGGTTAAAGCAACCTTCTATGTGAAATAGTTCAATATTCAAAGATAAAAACACTTATTTTCAATCAAATTTATTACTTCTCTAGAATGTTTGTTTCAATCGCTACGTGAGATCTTCGTCATTCTTTAATCAAATTCCATGCTTTGCGAATAATTTTAAATCGTATCATGCTGGTTAATGACAAAACACAGATGCATGATCTTATTATTATTATTTTTTTTTTTTTGGCAAAAAGCTTTTTTGCTGTTTTTTACTACGCATTCCTTCAATGAATAGCTTTCGAAAAGGAAGGCGCAATTGCTAGGTTTGTTGGGGTGTTGTTCTGTTAGTCAGAATGGCGCCAATTCGAATACGTGCCAATAAATATCTCTTTAATGTTTCTTTTTTTATCGTCAGATGCTGACATGTGCAGGACAGTATTTGCCACAACCTGTTTTTTCACATGCACAATTATTGCTTTTTCACGAGTCACCACTCAGCCACACTTTTAATGACATTTATGTTTGCATTGAAAATATGTACGATTAAAAGGGGAGCTATGATCAAATTATCACAACGTTGTATTTAACGAGGTTTTGTTACTGATGTCTTTAAATTACATGCCTTCTCTTCTGCGCTTACTTTTTTTTTCGGTTCTTCGTCATAATGTTCTTCCTTTGAAATTCTTAAAGAGCGAAATGCCTTATGAAACGATTCGAAGCACAGTGCGGAGTTCCGCACGGGTCGACTAGTTATGAATATTTAAGAAGCATTAGGGTTCTCAGTTCAAAAATAACACTCCTCCCTTACCTAGTTTTCACTTAAAAACTCTCAGGTATTTTTTGTGAACTCACAATAACCCCTGTTTGTGCCTAGAAATGCTCTGTTTCGTTTTCAACAATTTGTAACCAACATCCAAATTTCTTATTATTTGTTAATAAGTTAGATTTTTCTTCATTAAAATTCTACAAATCAATCTTCATTTCTTTTCACCCTAGAGATTGAGTTTTTTGTTGTTCACATAGAGATTGTAAAAAAAAAAAAAAAGAAAAGAAAAAAAAAACTTGACAAAATGCGTCTAATCTCTCTTGTTCTCGTTATAGTATTTTCCTTATTTTATGAGTGAAGACTTAAAATACAAATTTCCTGAAATGGTATACAGATATTGATACATTAGGGGTGTCCATCTCCCCAATAGCAATGAAATCCCCGTGCCCCCCCCCCCAAAATCCCTCAAGAATAATATTTTGTCAGGAAAACAAAGAAATGTCTTGAAAAACATTCCTTGTAAACAAGTTCTATGACATAACTTGGGCCAGGACCCCCCCCCCCCCTCCCTACATTCGTTTTGCATAAAATTTTTAGTTTCAAATTATTTCAATTTTCACAAAATTATTTGATTTTTCACAAAAAATGGAGTTTTGGGGAAAATTCTGCACAGACTCCTGTTATGCATATTTTCTCCTTTTTTATGCTTTAAAATACCATAATATATAATTCCATAAACAAATTAAAAGTTAAACAGCTTTTTAAGATGTTTATTTCATGTCGGATGTTGTCTGCTTTGCACATTCTACGTCCGACACCAACTATTCTACGTCCGACACCAATTGAAAAAAAAATTGTGCTATTTATCCGTGAATTAATTTGGTGGAAAAGGAATAATTATTCATGTTTCAGCTTTACTTTTCAACATTCAAGTAGTCAAAAAATCTGAAAACAGTTCATTGAGCTGAAACTTGGGTTTTTTTCAACGTACGTCAATTTTCAGTTCCCCTTTCATCTACGTCCGACACCATGAGGTTTTTTATTTTTAGGTTTGAATTTTTTTTCAGAAATTCTATAAGTTTTTATATTGTTCCTACATACGCAAGTATTGAGAAAAAAATTGGCTTAGTTCATCCATTTTAACTCTGAAAAATATGAACCTTTATTAGTAAATTTCGTGCAAATTCTACGTCCAACACCGTGGAATTGCCCTTGCGTTTTTTAAAAATCAGATTGACCGAAATATTTGTAATTGCAAATTAAATGTTTAATTAATTGTTCAGTTCTATGAATTCCTAATAGATGGCGGGTTCCTCAAAGCTCCATTTATAATTAGAACAAAGTAAAAATCCCCCTCCACTTTAAACAGAATACGCATTGCAATTAGAAATGAATGAAAATTCCTCAAAGAAATAATAATATATAAAAAGTAATACAAAAGTTGTAGCGACAAAATTTTTTTGTAGCTAAATATATACTAGGTTGAGTCAAAAGTTTTTTCGTATTTTCACTCACAAAAGAAATGCACAACGAGGTCCAATTGGTGGAGGTGTCGATTGATGGTACTTTGGGAAGGACCAAGTTCTGCTGATAATGCTCGTGTGCTATAACTCTGCTGGTGTTGACAAGCTCCCAGCAAAACTTCGTTCTCGACTACAGATCTTGGTTTCTCTTCAAGAGTCGTATCACTTTCCTTGAAACGCTTAAACCAATTTTGAGCAGTGTTCTCATTCACAGAATCTGAACCCTCAATATTATTAATTTCTTTTGCCGCTGCCATTGCGTTAAGACCTTTTTTCCAGAGGAAAAGCAAAATAACACGAATTGCTAGCGTATCATCCGCCATTTCAAGTGACTGCAACGCCTAACAGGTACGAGAAATCACAGCAACTGATTAGGATTATCAAGGTCAAACCCCGCTCTATCATTTTAGATCAGCTGCGCAGGAGCTGTAATTTGCATATGTTACATTCAGGCCTGCCAATCCAGGATAGGAAAATACGAAGAAACTTTTGACTCAACATGGTATTTACAGATTAACTTTGTACTACAGAAAGCTTAGTCTTAGCATCTGCAGAATGCATACTTTTAGAAGGAAAAAAATTTTGTTAAGAAATTCATAACAAATGAAATGTATAGGAGGGAACATAATCCCTTTATCCACACTATAATACTTTTGTTCAAAAAATTCATAACACGTTGATTGGTTTATCCCAGTTTCGCCGACATTTAAAATCCCATCCCCCTATAGCAAAATGTATTATTGAAACTGAAAAACGGGGAAGGAAACTGCGTGTTGGCGAAACTAGGGAGACAACAATTAAATGTTTTGAAAGGTATGTAATCCCTTTATTCAAACTTTAATATTTTCATGCATTGAAAGATGCTGAGAATGTTACAAATCTAATCGTGGACATTATTGAACCAAAACTTTTTTTAAAGAGTGAGTAATAAACAGTGGCGGCGCGAGAGCAAAAGTAGATGTCGGCGATGCAGTTTTGCGAGGCACTTTTAATCATAAAATATTCTCAGACAAATAATTGAATTCATGGAATTAATTTTTGTACTAACTATTCGCAACTCCAGCGCTCGAATACGCTACCTTGCGGTGATTTACAAAACTGCCGATGAAACTAAAACATTGCCACGTTGCGTTCCACGTGTGTCTGTTGACGTAAACACAGGCAGTTTGTTCTGAGTATTTATTAACGCAATCGATGTGTCTTAGTTTGCTTTCAGCTACAGAAATTAATTCGTCCCTTAGTAGTATTCTCGAGCTTCTCAAAACAATGTTAGTTTTCATTATTTCCCTCTAAAAAGTGTGATGATTGTCGTAAATGGCGAAAGCGTAAAACAAGAAAACTCTGGGTTAACAAACTTCGCATTTGCTCTGTTCGATGCATTTTTTTTTTTTTTTGAAAGAGGATAACGGTATACCAGGTAAGTTTTTTTTTTTTTTTTTTTTTTTTTTAAATTTGTGTGAATTTCTAAGAATATGGGTTTTTTTTATCTTAAGTTCGAAAGAAGGATTTGATAACATTAGCAGAAAAATTAGAGCTTTCATCTCCGCCTAGTTTAAAAATAATTAATTTAACCAACCTTATTTTACTGCAGCATTTAGTTGGAATGGGCAGTATGCAAAATATTTTCTTGAATATATTATCGTAGAACGAAATGAAAAATGTTTAACTCTGAGAAGATTCCTCGCCAAAATAGTGGGATTATAGTTTAGGGTTATAGTTTTAGTATTGTGCGAGCAAAGAACTTTTGGCGAGAGATTTCGCATGTCAGTTAAACCATACTTATTTTTTATCGTGAGTGGAATAAAATGGTAGAAAGATTACAGAATTCGATAAGTATAAAGAATTAATGGTAGATCAATTAAAAAGAAAACTACCACCATATATCCGTGAGAATTTCGTGGATGATTTGCATAACATGACAAAATTAAATCATAATTCAGAAATATGAAATATACAAAACAGAAAAGTTTTTAATTAACCGATTCGGCAATTTGAAAAAAAATAACTCAGCTACAAATGCAAAACAATAAGCGCTAGCCAAGCAAGGCAAAGAAGTATCATCTTCTTTTGATAATAATTCGTAATGTCACATAATTAGATTATCTAGCATTAATTGTTATTCTTGTCAGGCTACAATTATTATTTAGTTTTATCAAGAATTGATAAGTATCGACTTCAACATCGTGGAAATGGCTGCTTAGAACTACGAACTACGTAATTTGCTCTAATTTTTGACGTTTAGTAATGCTTCTTGAATTCTCATTTCTTTCTACGTGGGCCAGAATATCAATAAAACTTTGAAGATAAATTTAAAAAGAATAAAGCGAAAACATCATGCATACGGACAAAATTTACTAGGCTTATTAGCATTTTCTTTGTTACCACGTGCGTTTGTTTTACCTTTTTCGTCCGCCATTAGAAAGTGGCAACAGTGCCCCCTATAGTTCGTTGGAGTTGCGGACTGGCCCTAAGGTTCCCAATTCACTTAATTGCCAGGACAAAAACATTTCGTGATTAGTAGCGCAGTCAAAAAGAAGTTTTTTTGGTGGGGGGGGGGGGAGGAGGCGGCACATTGACCGGGAAAAAAATTACCTGATAGAAAAGGGGGTCCGGGGGTTCTCTCCCGGAAAAAAATTTAAATTTATACTTTAAAAACGCCATTTTAGGCTTTCTTTGCAGATGTTAAAGGAAAAAAGGTACAGGGGGTCTCGGTGGAAATTTCTAGAAATTGAAGCCTTAAAAACGCAGTTATAGGCCATATTAATTGACTTTAGGGTCAGAGACTATTCCAGATCGATTCTTAAATTAAAAAAAAAAAAGAACACAATCAATTTCCTGCAAATTCTCGAAATTGAAGTTTTAAAAACGGAATTTTTGACAAACTTTGAAGATTTTACGGGAAGGAAGGGAGCTCTTCCCTCGAAGAATTTTGAAAATTATGGTACTAAAAACTTTAAGCAATATTTTATATTCAGGAGTCATTCCACTTAAACTTTTTGTTAATGTAGTTTAAAAAGCCTAATTGTTTGCGATATAAAAGAAAGGCGGTATGGGGACTCTTGCCCGAATATTTTCTGAAATTCAGTCCTGGGCCACAACAGAATTGGGCCAAACATTTGCTAAGGCTGGGCTCTGTGCAGTCTTCCCATCATCACACTATTTTGATTACTTTTGCGTTTGTTGCATTTAATAAGAGCTTCAATCAAAAACAAATATCTTAAAACTTCTGAGAATTTTGCGAGGCCCTATCTGCGCGAGGCCGTCGGCAGTTGCCGACGTCGCCGACGCCTAGCGCCGCCACTGGTAATAAATTAATTAAAAAAAACC